>NC_088414.1:41447857-41612857 GCF_034236695.1 Oncorhynchus nerka
GTATTCATCCACTACTGGGAGCTGAGTGTTGCCTCACTGACCACTGCTCTCCTCCCCCACTCTCTCTCTCTCTCTCTCTCTCTCTCTCTCTCTCTCTCTCTCTCTCACACACAATCTGTCACTCATTGCTCTCTGACAATTAACACATTATCACCGCACTCTCGTTTCTCTCTCTCTCACCCTCTGTCCTCTGTGTCTCTCTGTTTCTCTCTCTCTCACCCTCTGTCCTCTCTGTGTCTCTATGTTTCTCTCTCTCACCCTCTGTCCTTCTCTCTGTGTCTCTATGTTCCTCTCTCTCACACCCTCTGTCCCTCTCTCTGTGTCTCTATGTTTCTCACTCTCTCACCCTCTGTCCCTCTCTCTGTGTCTCTATGTTCCTCTCTCTCACACACCCTCTGTCCTTCTCTCTGTGTCTCTATGTTTCTCTCTCTCTCTCACCCTCTGTCCCTCTCTCTGTGTCTCTATGTTCCTCTCTCTCACACCCTCTGTCCTTCTCTCTGTGTCTCTATGTTCCTCTCTCTCTCACCCTCTCTCCTTCTCTCTGTGTCTCTATGTTTCTCTCTCTCACACACGCTCTCTCCTTCTCTCTGTGTCTCTGTTTCTCTCTCTCACACACGCACTCTCCTTCTCTCTGTGTCTCTCTGTTTCTCTCTCTCACCCTCTGTCCCTCTCTCTGTGTCTCTATGTTCCTCTCTCTCACACCCTCTGTCCCTCTCTCTGTGTCTCTATGTTTCTCTCTCTCTCACACCCTCTGTCCTTCTCTCTGTCTCTCTATGTTTCTCTCTCTCTCACACCCTCTCTCCTTCTCTCTGTGTCTCTGTTTCTCTCTCACACACCCTCTCTCCTTCTCTCTGTTTCTCTATGTTTCTCTCTCTCTCACACCCTCTGTCCTTCTCTCTGTGTCTCTATGTTTCTCTCTCTCTCACACCCTCTGTCCTTCTCTCTGTGTCTCTATGTTCCTCTCTCTCACACCCTCTGTCCTTCTCTCTGTGTCTCTATGTTTCTCTCTCTCACACACCCTCTGTCCTTCTCTCTGTGTCTCTATGTTTCTCTCTCTCTCACACCCTCTGTCCCTCTCTCTGTGTCTCTATGTTTCTCTCTCACACACCCTCTGTCCCTCTCTCTGTGTCTCTATGTTTCTCTCTCACACCCTCTGTCCCTCTCTCTGTGTCTCTATGTTTCTCTCTCTCTCACACCCTCTGTCCTTCTCTCTGTGTCTCTATGTTTCTCTCTCTCTCACCCTCTCTCCTTCTCTCTGTGTCTCTATGTTCCTCTCTCTCACACCCTCTGTCCTTCTCTCTGTGTCTCTATGTTTCTCTCTCTCTCACACCCTCTGTCCTTCTCTCTGTGTCTCTATGTGTCTCTCTCTCACCCTCTGTCCTTCTCTCTGTGTCTCTATGTTTCTCTCTCTCACACACCCTCTGTCCTTCTCTCTGTGTCTCTATGTTTCTCTCTCTCTCACACCCTCTGTCCCTCTCTCTGTGTCTCTGTTTCTCTCTCTCACACACCCTCTGTCCTTCTCTCTGTGTCTCTATGTTCCTCTCTCTCTCACCCTCTGTCCCTCTCTCTGTGTCTCTATGTTCCTCTCTCTCTCACACGCTCTCTCCTTCTCTCTGTGTCTCTATGTTTCTCTCTCTCACACACCCTCTCTCCTTCTCTCTGTGTCTCTATGTTCCTCTCTCTCTCACACACCCTCTGTCCCTCTCTCTGTGTCTCTATGTTTCTCTCTTTCTCACCCTCTCTCCGTCTCTCTGTGTCTCTATGTTTCTCTCTCTCACACCCTCTCTCCTTCTCTCTGTGTCTCTATGTTTCTCTCACACACCCTCTGTCCCTCTCTCTGTGTCTCTATGTTTCTCTCTTTCTCACCCTCTCTCCTTCTCTCTGTGTCTCTATGTTTCTCTCTCTCACACCCTCTGTCCTTCTCTCTGTGTCTCTATGTTTCTCTCACACACCCTCTGTCCTTCTCTCTGTGTCTCTATGTTCCTCTCTCTCACACACCCTCTCTCCTTCTCTCTGTGTCTCTATGTTTCTCTCAATTCAATTCTATTCAATTGACTTTAATGACATGGCAAGTTCATTATTACTTACATTGTCAAAGTATACATATCGAAAAATAAAAATATAATAAAAATATATATTTATATATAAATAAATGTTCGGACCAACATCAATAATAATAGTAGTAGTGAACATGGGATTACCATTAACAACAACTACAACAACAATATTAATGAGAACAACAATACATTAAAGCAATGGTAGTAGACCAGTGTCAACATGACTGAGAAGACACATGACCTGGTAGTAGACCAGTGTCAACATGACTGAGAAGACACATGACCTGGTAGTAGACCAGTGTCAACATGACTGAGAAGACACATGACCTGGTAGTAGACCAGTGTCAACATGACTGAGAAGACACATGACCTGGTAGTAGACCAGTGTCAACATGACTGAGAAGACACATGACCTGGTAGTAGACCAGTGTCAACATGACTGAGAAGACACATGACCTGGTAGTAGACCAGTGTCAACATGACTGAGAAGACACATGACCTGGTAGTAGACCAGTGTCAACATGACTGAGAAGACACATGACCTGGTAGTAGACCAGTGTCAACATGACTGAGAAGACACATGACCTGGTAATAGACCAGTGTCAACATGACTGAGAAGACACATGACCTGGTAGTAGACCAGTGTCAACATGACTGAGAAGACACATGACCTGGTAGTAGACCAGTGTCAACATGACTGAGAAGACACATGACCTGGTAGTAGACCAGTGTCAACATGACTGAGAAGACACATGACCTGGTAGTAGACCAGTGTCAACATGACTGAGAAGACACATGACCTGGTAGTAGACCAGTGTCAACATGACTGAGAAGACACATGACATGGTAGTAGACCAGTGTCAACATGACTGAGGAAACACATGACCTGGTAGTAGACCAGTGTCAACATGACTGAGAAGACACATGACCTGGTAGTAGACCAGTGTCAACATGACTGAGAAGACACATGACCTGGTAGTAGACCAGTGTCAACATGACTGAGAAGACACATGACCTGGTAGTAGACCAGTGTCAACATGACTGAGAAGACACATGACCTGGTAGTAGACCAGTGTCAACATGACTGAGAAGACACATGACCTGGTAGTAGACCAGTGTCAACATGACTGAGAAGACACATGACCTGGTAGTAGACCAGTGTCAACATGACTGAGAAGACACATGACCTGGTAGTAGACCAGTGTCAACATGACTGAGAAGACACATGACCTGGTAGTAGACCAGTGTCAACATGACTGAGAAGACACATGACCTGGTAGTAGACCAGTGTCAACATGACTGAGGAAACACATGACCTGGTAGTAGACCAGTGTCAACATGACTGAGAAGACACATGACCTGGTAGAAGACCATAACAAGATGTCAACATGACTGAGAAGACACATGACCTGGTAGTAGACCAGTGTCCCTCATGACTGAGAAGACACATGACCCCTGGTAGTAGACCAGTGTCCCTCATGACCATGAGAAGACCCATGACCTGGTATGTCCCTCAAAACATAACAAGATGGGAAATATTATGGACATTACATTGCACTTTTCACTCGCTGTCCCTCAGGTTGTGTCCCTCAGGTTGTGTCCCTCAGGTTGTGTCCCTCAGGTTGTGTCCCTCAGGTTGTGGCAGGGGGACACATATTTGGCTGCCCCTCAGGTTGTGTCCCTCAGGTTGTGTCCCTCAGGTTGTGGCAGGGGGACACATATTTGGCTGTCCATCAGGTTGTGTCCCTCAGGTTGTGTCCCTCAGGTTGTGTCCCTCAGGTTGTGTCCATCAGGTTGTGTCCCTCAGGTTGTGTCCCTCAGGTTGTGTCCCTCAGGTTGTGGCAGGGGGACACATATTTGGCTGTCCCTCCGGTTGTGTCCCTCAGGTTGTGTCCCTCAGGTTGTGTCCCTCAGGTTGTGGCAGGGGGACACATATTTGGCTGTCCCTCAGGTTGTGTCCCTCAGGTTGTGTCCCTCAGGTTGTGGCAGGGGGACACATTATTTGGCTGCCCCTCAGGTTGTGTCCCTCAGGTTGTGTCCCTCAGGTTGTGGCAGGGGGACACATATTTGGCTGTCCCTCAGGTTGTGTCCCTCAGGTTGTGTCCCTCAGGTTGTGTCCCTCAGTTTGTGTCCCTCAGGTTGTGGCAGGGGGACACATATTTGGCTGTCCCTCAGGTTGTGTCCCTCAGGTTGTGTCCCTCAGGTTGTGGCCCTCAGGTTGTGTCCCTCAGGTTGTGGCAGGGGGACACATATTTGGCTGCCCCTCAGGTTGTGTCCCTCAGGTTGTGTCCTTCAGGTTGTGGCAGGGGGACACATATTTGGCTGCCCCTCAGGTTGTGTCCCTCAGGTTGTGTCCCTCAGGTTGTGGCAGGGGGACACATATTTGGCTGTCCCTCAGGTTGTGGCAGGGGGACACATATTTGGTTTGGCTGTCCCTCCGGTTGTGTCCCTCAGGTTGTGTCCCTCAGGTTGTGTCCCTCAGGTTGTGGCAGGGGGACACATATTTGGCTGCCCCTCAGGTTGTGTACCTCAGGTTGTGTCCCTCAGGTTGTGGCAGGGGGACACAGGTTCCATCAGGTTGTCCCTCAGGTTGTGTCCCTCAGGTTGTGTCCCTCAGGTTGTGGCAGGGGGACACATATTTGGCTGTCCTCAGGTTGTGTCCCTCAGGTTGTGTCCCTCAGGTTGTGGCAGGGGGACACATATTTGGCTGTCCCTCAGGTTGTGTCCCTCAGGTTGTGTCCCTCAGGTTGTGTCCCTCAGGTTGTGTCCCTCAGGTTGTGGCAGGGGGACACATATTTGGCTGCCCCTCAGGTTGTGTCCCTCAGGTTGTGTCCCTCAGGTTGTGGCAGGGGGACACATATTTGGCTGTCCATCAGGTTGTGTCCCTCAGGTTGTGTCCCTCAGGTTGTGTCCCTCAGGTTGTGTCCTTCAGGTTGTGTCCCTCAGGTTGTGTCCCTCAGGTTGTGTCCCTCAGGTTGTGGCAGGGGGACACATATTTGGCTGTCCCTCAGGTTGTGTCCCTCAGGTTGTGTCCCTCAGGTTGTGTCCCTCAGGTTGTGGCAGGGGGACACATATTTGGCTGTCCCTCAGGTTGTGTCCCTCAGGTTGTGTCCCTCAGGTTGTGGCAGGGGGACACATATTTGGCTGCCCCTCAGGTTGTGTCCCTCAGGTTGTGTCCCTCAGGTTGTGGCAGGGGGACACATATTTGGCTGTCCCTCAGGTTGTGTCCCTCAGGTTGTGTCCCTCAGGTTGTGGCCCTCAGGTTGTGGCCCTCAGGTTGTGTCCCTCAGGTTGTGGCAGGGGGACACATATTTGGCTGCCCCTCAGGTTGTGTCCCTCAGGTTGTGTCCCTCAGGTTGTGGCAGGGGGACACATATTTGGCTGCCCCTCAGGTTGTGTCCCTCAGGTTGTGGCAGGGGGACACATATTTGGCTGTCCCTCAGGTTGTGTCCCTCAGGTTGTGGCCCTCAGGTTGTGGCAGGGGGACACATATTTGGCTGTCCCTCAGGTTGTGTCCCTCAGGTTGTGTCCCTCAGGTTGTGTCCCTCAGGTTGGGCAGGGGGACACATATTTGGGTTGTGTCCCTCAGGTTGTGTCCCTCAGGGGGACCATATTTGGTTTGTGTCCCTGGTCCACATCCCCCTCAGGTTGTGTCCCTCAGGTTGTGTCCCTCAGGTTGTGTCCCTCAGGTTGTGGCAGGGGGGGGGACACATATTTGGCTGCCCCTCAGGTTGTGTCCCTCAGGTTGTGTCCCTCAGGTTGTGGCAGGGGGACACATATTTGGCTGTCCATCAGGTTGTGTCCTCAGGTTGTGTCCCAGGTTGTGTCCCTCAGGTTGTGTCCCTCAGGGGGACACATTGTGTCCCTCAGGTTGTGGCCACAGGTTTGGCTGTCCCTCAGGTTGTGTCCCTCAGGTTGTGTCCCTCAGGTTGTGGCAGGGGGACACATATTTGGCTGTCCCTCAGGTTGTGTCCCTCAGGTTGTGTCCCTCAGGTTGTGTCCCTCAGGTTGTGTCCCTCAGGTTGTGTCCCTCAGGTTGTGGCAGGGGGACACATATTTGGCTGTCCCTCAGGTTGTGTCCCTCAGGTTGTGTCCCTCAGGTTGTGGCAGGGGACACATATTTGGCTTCCCAGGTTGTGTCCCTCAGGTTGTGGCCCTCAGGTTGTGTCCCTCAGGTTGTGGCAGGGGGACACATATTTGGCTGCCCCTCAGGTTGTGTCCCTCAGGTTGTGTCCCTCAGGTTGTGTCCCTCAGGTTGTGGCAGGGGGACACATATTTGGCTGTCCCTCAGGTTGTGTCCCTCAGGTTGTGTCCCTCAGGTTGTGGCAGGTTGTGGCAGGGGACACATATTTGGCTGTCCCTCAGGTTGTGTCCCTCAGGTTGTGTCCCTCAGGTTGTGTCCCTCAGGTTGTGGCAGGGGGACACATATTTGGCTGCCCCTCAGGTTGTGTCCCTCAGGTTGTGTCCCTCAGGTTGTGGCAGGGGGACACATATTTGGATGTCCCTCAGGTTGTGTCCCTCAGGTTGTGTCCTTCAGGTTGTGTCCCTCAGGTTGTGTCCCTCAGGTTGTGTCCCTCAGGTTGTGGCAGGGGGACACATATTTGGATGTCCCTCAGGTTGTGTCCCTCAGGTTGTGTCCCTCAGGTTGTGTCCCTCAGGTTGTGTCCCTCAGGTTGTGGCCCTCAGGTTGTGTCCCTCAGGTTGTGGCAGGGGGACACATATTTGGCTGCCCCTCAGGTTGTGTCCCTCAGGTTGTGTCCCTCAGGTTGTGGCAGGGGGACACATATTTGGCTGCCCTCAGGTTGTGTCCCTCAGGTTGTGTCCCTCAGGTTGTGTCCCTCAGGTTGTGTCCCTCAGGTTGTGTCCCTCAGGTTGAGGCAGGGGGACACATTTTGTGTCCTTCAGGTTGTGTCCCTCAGGTTGTGTCCTCAGGTTGTGGCAGGAGGACACATATTTGGCTGTCCCTCAGGTTGTGTCCCTCAGGTTGTGTCCCTCAGGTTGTGGCCCACAGGTTGTGGCAGGGGGACCAGGTTGGCTGTCCCTCAGGTTGTGGCAGGGGGACATATTTCAGCTGTCCCTCAGGTTGTGTCCCTCAGGGGACACATATTTGGCTGTCCCTCAGGTTGTGGCAGGGGGACACATATTTGGCTGTCCCTCAGGTTGTGTCCACAGGTTTAGTGTCCCTCAGGTTGTGGCAGGGGACACATATTTGTCTGCCCTCAGGTTGTGTCCCTCAGGTTGTGGCCCTCAGGTTGTGGCAGGGGGACACATATTTGCTGTCCCTCAGGTTGTGGCAGGAGGACCATATTTAGCTGTCCCTCAGGTTGTGGCAGGGGAACACATATTTGTCTGCCCCTCAGGTTGTGTCCCTCAGGTTGTGTCCCCTCAGGTTGTGTCCCTCAGGTTGTGTCCCTCAGGTTGTGGCAGGAGGACACATATTTGGCTGTCCCTCAGGTTGTGTCCCTCAGGTTGTGGCAGGGGGACACATATTTGGCTGTCCCTCAGGTTGTGGCCAAATCAGGTTGTGTCCCTCAGGTTGTGGCCCTCAGGACACATTGCTGTCCCTCAGGTTGTGGCAGGAGGACACATATTTGGCTGTCCCTCAGGTTGTGTCAGGGGGACACACATATTTAGCTGTCCCTCAGGTTGTGTCCCTCAGGGGTGTCCATCAGGTTGTGTCCCTCAGGTTGTGTCAGGGGGACACATATTTATCTGTCCCTCAGGTTGTGGCAGGAGGACACATATTTAGCTGTCCCTCAGGTTGTGGCAGGAGGTCACATATTTAGCTGTCCCTCAGGTTGTGGCAGGGGACACATATTTAGCTGTCCCTCAGGTTGTGGCAGGAGGTTGTGTCAGGTTGTGGCAGGGGGACACATATTTAGGTTGTCCCTCAGGTTGTGTCAGGAGGACACATATTTAGCTGTCCCTCAGGTTGTGGCAGGAGGACACATATTTAGCTGTCCCTCAGGTTGTGGCAGGGGACACATATTTGCTGTCCCTCAGGTTGTGTCCCTCAGGTTGTGTCCTCAGGTTGTGTCCCTCAGGTTGTGTCCCTCAGGTTGTGTCCCTCAGGTTGTGGCAGGAGGACACATATTTGGCTGTCCCTCAGGTTGTGTGGTGTCCCTCAGGTTGTGGCAGGGGACACATATTTAGGTTGTCCCTCAGGTTGTGTCCCTCAGGTTGTGTCCCTCAGGTTGTGTCCCTCAGGTTGTGTCCCTCAGGTTGTGGCCCTCAGGTTGTGTCCCTCAGGTTGTGTCCCTCAGGTTGTGGCAGGAGGACACATATTTGGCTGTCCCTCAGGTTGTGGCAGGAGGACACATATTTAGCTGTCCCTCAGGTTGTTGTGTCCCTCAGGTTGTGGCAGGGGCACAGATTTGTTTATCTGTCCCTCAGGTTGTGTCCCTCAGGTTGTGGCAGGGGGACACATATTTGGCTGCCGGTTGTGTCCCCTCAAACTGCACATTTAGGTTTTCAGGAGGACAATAAATATTTGAATTTTTTCTTTATCAGGTTTTATAGTTTCAAATTTTTGTATTGAATTATAAGGTTGTGGCAGGGGAAATATTTAGCTCCCTCAGGTTGTGCAGGGGACACTGTCTCTAGCTGTCCCTCAGGTTGTGGCAGAGTGAGCACAGCCTGTCCTCTCTGGGCAGTCAGGTTTGTCTGTGACACCGGTTCTATAGCCAGACTGTCCCTCTGGGCAGCCAGGTTTTAGCTGTCCCTCAGGTTGTGGCTAGGGCCAGACTGTCCCTGGCAGGGTTGTGGCAGGAGGACACATATTTAGCTGTCCTATAGCCAGACTGTCCACATATTTGTCTGCCCCTCAGGCAGCCAGGTTGTGTCCCTCAGGTTGTGTCCCTCAGGTTGTGTCCTCTCTGGGCAGGAGGATTGTTGGCTGTCCCTCAGGTTGATAGGGGGACACATACTGTCCTCTCTGGGCAGCCAGGTTTGTCCCTCAGGACCGTGTCACATAGCCAGACTGTCCCTCAGGTTGTGGCAGCCAGGACACATTTTCTGCTGTCCCTCAGGTTGTGGCAGCCAGACTGTCCTCAGGTTGTGGGCAGCCAGGTTTGTCTGTGACGACACATATTCTATCCCCAGGTTGTCCACATCTTGGGTCCCCAGGTTGTGGCAGGACGACACATATTTCTGTCCCCAGACTGTCCTGGGCAGGAGGACCAGGTTGTGTCCCTCAGGTTGTGTCCCAGGTCTCTATAGCCAGACTGTCCTCAGGTTGGGCAGGGGACACAGGTTTGTCTGTCCCTCAGGTTGTTGCAGGTTTAGCTATCCCTCAGGTTGTGGCAGGGGGACACTGTGTCCTCAGGTTGTGGCAGGAGGACACAGGTTTGTCTGTCCCTCAGGTCTGTATAGGAGGACACAGACTGTCCCTCTGGGCAGCCAGGTTTGTCTGGACGACACATCTTTATAGCCAGACTGTCCTCAGGTTGGGCAGGAGGACACAGGATTTAGCTGTCCCTCACCGGTTGTATAGGAGACTGTCCTTGTGGGCAGCCAGGTTTGTCTGTGACAGGTTGGTCTCTATAGCCAGACTGTCCTCTCTGGGCAGCCAGGTTTGTCTGTGACGACCAGGTTGTGGCAGGAGGAGCACAGACTGTCCTCTCTGGGCAGCCAGGAGGATTGTCTGTGACGACCGGTCTCTATAGCCAGACTGTCCTCTCTGGGCAGCCAGGTTTGTCCCTGTGACGACAGGTCTCTATAGCCAGACTGTCCTCTCTGGGCAGCCAGGTTTGTCTGTGACGACAGGTCTCTATAGCCAGACTGTTTAGCTCCCTGAGTCTGTACCTAGTCAATGTTTTCCACAGATTTTATCAGTCACAGTGGTCAGATAGGTTGTGGCAGGGGCAGACTGTTTAGAGCCAAATACATTGAAGTTTACTTAAATTTTTTTTTCTTGTCTTTCCAATAGGTGATATATTTTTGTATTTTTGTTTTGTGATGATTTGGTTGGGCCTGATTTTCTGAGTGCTGTTCTGAGTCTCTATGGGCAGTTGGTTTGTCTGTGAACTGACCTCAGAACCAGCTGGCTGAGCCAGACTGTCCTGGGCTCCAGGGGTTGTTTGACGGGTCTCTATAGCCAGACTGTCCTCAGAACCAGCTGGCTGAGTACTGGTCCTGAGGCTCTCTGGGTTGGTTTGGGTCTGTGACGACTGAGCCTCTAGAGCCAGCTGGCTGAGTGCTCCTGAGGCTCTATGGGGTTGGTTTGTTGACGAACTGGCCTCTAACCAGCCAGCTGTCCTGTCCTGAGGCTCAGGTTTGGTTTGACGACCGGTTCTATAGCCAGACTGTCCTCTCTGAAGCCAGCTGGTCTGAGTGCTGTCCTGAGGCTCTATGGGCAGCCAGGTTTGGGTCTGTGACGAACTGAGCCTCTAGAGCCAGACTGTCCTGGGCAGCCAGGTTTGTCCTGAGGCTCTATGGCCAGACTTGGTTTGGGTTTGTCTGTGAGCCTCAGAACCAGACTGGCTGGGTAGCCAGTTGTCTGAGGCTCTATGGCCAGACTGTCCTGGGCAGCCAGGTTTGTCTGAACTGAGCCTCTAACCAGCTGTGCTCACTGAGTCTGTCCTGAGGCTCTTTCCTGGGGTTTTTGTGTGGTCAGAAGACAGTAGGTGGCAGACTGTTTACCAAATAGCATTGAAGTTTACTGAGTTTTTGTCCTGTTTTTCCAATAGGTGATGGTTTGTATTTTTGTTTTGCCTCAGATTTGGTTGGGCCAGATCTGGCTGAGTGCTGTCCTGAGGCTCTATGGGGTTGGTTTGGGTTGGTGAACTGAGCCTCAGAACCAGCTGGCTGAGGGGACTCTTCTCTTGTTTCATCTCTTGACATTGTAGAGCTGTGTGATGGAATGTTTTGGGGTCACTTGTTTTTAGATGGTTGTAAAATTTGATGGCTCTTTTTTCTATCTGAATGAGGAGGGGGTATTGGCCCAATTCTGCTCTACAAGCGTTATTTGAGTTTTTCTTTGCACTTGCAATACAGTCTTGCAAAACTCTGCATGCAGCATTTTGATTGGATGTTTGTCCCATTTGGTATATTCATTATTAGAGATTGGACCCCATACTTCACTGCCATATAGAGCAATTGGTTCTATAACTGATTGAAATATTTTGAGCCAGATTCTAAAAATGTGTGTGCTAAGATGTGTGTGCTAAGATGTGTGTGCTAAGATGTGTGCTAAAATGTGTGTGCTAAAATGTGTGCTAAAATGTGCGCTAAGATGTGTGTGCTAAAATGTGTGTGCTAAATGTGTGTGCTAAAATGTGTGTGCTAAAATGTGTGTGCTAAGATGTGTGTGCTAAGATGTGTGTGCTAAGATGTGTGTGCTAAGATGTGTGTGCTAAGATGTGTGTGCTAAAATGTGTGTGCTAAAATGTTTGTGCTAAGATGTGTGTGCTAAGATGTGTGTGCTAAGATGTGTGTGCTAAAATGTATCCAGTAGGTAATGTCAGTAGAGATTAGAGAGTCCAGGGCAGTATGTAATCGTAGGTAATGTCAGTAGAGATCAGACAGTCCAGAGCAGTATGTAATCGTAGGTAATGTCAGTAGAGATCAGACAGTCCAGAGCAGTATGTAATCATAGGTAATGTCAGTAGAGATTAGACAGTCCAGAGCAGTATGTAATCTTAGGTAATGTCAGTAGAGATCAGACAGTCCAGAGCAGTATGTAATCATCTACTGCTTGAAGATAAATGATACAGCTTCCTTCCTTTCCCCTGGAGAGAGCTGGCAACTCAATTCAATTGAACTTCTTAGGGCTGCAGGGGCAGTATTGAGTAGCTTGGATGAAAGGTGCCCATATCAAACGGCCTGCTCCTTATTATAAATATGAACTTTATCAAACAAAACATGCATGTATTGTGTAACATGAAGTCCTATGAGTATCATCTGATGAAGATAATTCAAGGTTAGTGGTTTTTGTGAATGCTATATTTTGCAGGAAAATGGCTGTGCTTATTGTGGTTTGGTGGAGACCGAACATAATCGTTTGTAGTGCTTTCGCTGAAAAGCCTATTTGAAATCGGACACTTTGGTGGGATTAACAATGAGAATAGCTTTAAAATGATATAAAACACATGTATGTTTTAGGAATTGTAATTATGAGATGTCTGTGGTTTGAATTTGGCGCCCTCTATTTTCACTGGTAGTTGTCATATCGATCCCGTTAGCGGGATTGCAGCCATAACAGGCCTTTATTGTCATGGGAAAAATATGTTAAAATTGCCAAAGCAAGTCAAGTAGATAATAAACAATAAAAATGAACAGTAAACATTACACTCGCAGAAGTTCCAAAAGAATAAAGACATTACAAATGTCACATTATGTCTATAAACAGTGTTGTAATGATGTGTAAATGTTTAAAGTACTGTCTCAGTCAACATTAAATCAGTGATCCTGTCCTACTAAACAGAACACACAACTAACCAACTCGAGACGGTTGGAAGACGGGGGATCATTTTGAAACATACAGTAAAGTTTTAGTTGGTCTTTGCCTCACACTCAAATTCTCCTCATTATTAACTCCCGCCCCATGACTATCCCTATTCGTCCCGCTCAGTCCTCTTGTGTTCCCTCTGATTGGCTAAGGGGACCTTCACTCAGTAAATGGGAAAGACATCTGTACCTCTTCAAGAAAATACTATTAGCCTTCTTTTTCAGTGTTTGTTCAACGCCGTTGTCGGTATATATGGGAAATTGAATTGTGCACAACCAACCGGTGGCCCAAAATATATTACATCTGAATGAATGGAAAACCAACCAGTGGCCCAAAATATATTACATCTGGAATGAATGGAAAACCAACCAGTGGCCCAAAATACATTACATCTGGAATGAATGGAAAACCAACCATTGGCCCAAAATATATTACATCTGGAATGAATGGAAAACCAACCAGTGGCCCAAAATATATTACATCTGAATGAATGGAAAACCAACCAGTGGCCCAAAATACATTACATCTGGAATGAATGGAAAACCAACCAGTGGCCCAAAATATATTACATCTGAAATGGAAAACCAACCAGTGGCCCAAAATATATTACATCTGGAATTAATGGAAAACCAACCAGTGGCCCAAAATATATTACATCTGGAATAAATGGAAAACCAACCAGTGGCCCAAAATAATTACATCTGGAATGAATGGAAAACCAACCAGTGGCCCAAAATATATTACATCTGGAATGAATGGAAAACCAACCAGTGGCCCAAAATATATTACATCTGGAATGAATGGAAAACCAACCAGTGGCCCAAAATACATTACATCTGGAATGAATGGAAAACCAACCGGTGGCCCAAAATACATTACATCTGGAATGAATGGAAAACCAACCAGTGGCCCAAAATATATTACATCTGGAATGAATGGAAAACCAACCAGTGGCCCAAAATATAATCTGGAATGAATGGAAACCAACCGGTGGCCAAAATATATTACATCTGGAATGAATGGAAAACCAACCAGTGGCCAAAATACATTACATCTGGAATGAATGGAAAACCAACCACCAACCTACATGCGCCCATCTCACTGATATCAAATGATGAAAGATGTACATTGTGTTTGCACCCAAGTAACGGCCATGTGAGGTGAAATGTGTATATTATGGGATGTGAGCACTCTGTTTGTTTGACCTGACGAAGATCTGTTTCAGATGGAAAACTGTGTCAATAAAGAGCTTTGACAAACTGCCCTTTTCTCTCTTTCTAACCCTGGATACATGTTTACAGGACCAAAACACAAACAAAAGAACAACAACAAAAACATATATGTAAACAAATGGGGGGGGGGGGTTACTTTTAGGGAAATATGTGTCTCTAATATTGTCATACATTTGGCAGGAGGTTTGAGTTTGAGTTTGAATTTATTTTATTTTTACAGGGACAGTGCACATTAATCAACGTTTCAGTGAAAGTGACGGTTTTAGCCAGCCGGCTAATTTTCAACCGAAGTCCCTGGGCAGGATATTAAAAACAATTACAATATAGACAATAGCAACATAGGACAAGCAAGACGTAGCATACAGACAGAGCAACATTGGATAAATAAGACGTAGCATACAGACAGAGCAACATAGGACAAACAAGACGTAGCATACAGACAGAGCAACATAGGACAAGCAAGACATAGCACACAGACAGAGCAACATAGGACAAACAAGACATAGTATACAGACAGAGCAACATAGGACAAGCAAGACATAGCATACAGACAGAGCAACATAGGACAAGCAAGACGTAGCATACAGACAGAGCAACATAGGACAAACAAGACATAGCATACAGACAGAGCAACATAGAACAAGCAAGACGTAGCATACAGACAGAGCAACATAGAACAAGCAAGACGTAGCATACAGACAGAGCAACATAGGACAAACAAGACGTAGCATACAGACAGAGCAACATAGGACAAGCAAGACATAGCACACAGACAGAGCAACATAGGACAAACAAGACATAGTATACAGACAGAGCAACATAGGACAAGCAAGACATAGCATACAGACAGAGCAACATAGGACAAACAAGACGTAGCATACAGACAGAGCAACATAGGACAAACAAGACATAGCATACAGACAGAGCAACATAGGACAAGCAAGACGTAGCATACAGACAGAGCAACATAGAACAAGCAAGACGTAGCATACAGACAGAGCAACATAGAACAAACAAGACGTAGCATACAGACAGAGCAACATAGAACAAGCAAGACGTAGCATACAGACAGAGCAACATAGAACAAGCAAGACGTAGCATACAGACAGAGCAACATAGGACAAGCAAGACGTAGCACACAGACAGAGCAACATAGGACAAGCAAGACGTAGCATACAGACAGAGCAACATAGGAACAAGCAAGACAGAGCAACATAGGACAAGCACAGACAGAGCAACATAGGACAAACAAGACATAGCATACAGACAGAGCAACATAGGACAAGCAAGACGTAGCACACAGACAGAGCAACATAGGACAAACAAGACATAGCATACAGACAGAGCAACATAGGACAAGCAAGACGTAGCATACAGACAGAGCAACATAGGACAAGCAAGACGTAGCATACAGACAGAGCAACATAGGACAAGCAAGACGTAGCATACAGACAGTAGCAAGCAAGACGTACAGACAGAGCAACATAGGACAAGCAAGACGTAGCATACAGACAGAGCAACATAGGACAAGAAGACAAGCAAGACATAGCATACAGACAGAGCAACATAGGACAAGCAAGACGTAGCATACAGACAGAGCAACATAGGACAAGCAAGACGTAGCATACAGACAGAGCAACATAGGACAAGCAAGACGTAGCATACAGACAGAGCAACATAGGACAAGCAAGACGTAGCATACAGACAGAGCAACATAGGACAAGCAAGACGTAGCATACAGTTTTGTCATTTTATTGTTTTGTTCAGTGTTCAGTATTTCTTATTAAAACAAGATGAACACTGCGCGTTGGTCCTCACCTCATTCCAACGACAAGCGTCACAAAGACGTAGCATACAGACATAGCAACATAGTACAAAAAGCAGGTTAGGAAGTGCAGCTCAGTTTCCACCTTATTTTGTGGGCAGTGAGCACATAGCCTGTCTTCTCTTCAGAGCCTGATCTGCATATGTCTGTACATAGTCAAGCCTTTTCTTTGTTTTGGGTCAGTAACAGTGGTCAGGTGTTCTGACACTGTGTACTCTCTCTTTCTCTCTTTCTATCTCTCTCTCTCTCTGTCTCTCTGTCGCTCTGTCTCTCTCAGTCTCTCAGTCTCTCTCAGTCTCTGTCTGTCTGTCTGTCTGTCTGTCTGTCTGTCTGTCTGTCTGTCTGTCTGTCTGTCTGTCTGTCTCTCTCTCTCTCTCTCTCTCTCTCTGTCCGTCCGTCCGCCCTTCCGTCTCTCTCTCTCTGTCTGTCTCTCTCTCTCTCTCTCTATTGCTCTCTGTCCTCATCCCCTTCCTCGACCTTATTCTTTCACACCTCCCCCGTATTCTCTCACAATTTCTTGCTCATCATCACTCTAAAAAACATACTGTCATTTCTGTCTCTCGCTCTCTCCTCCTCTGTGTGTGTGTCTCCTCTATTCTCCTCTCCTCTCCTCCATTATCCTCTCCTCTATTCTCCTCTCCTCTCCTCTATTCTCCTCTATTCTCCCTTCCACTATTCTCCTCTCCTCTATTAACCTCTCTTCTATTCTCCTCTCCTCTCCTCTATTCTCCCTTCCACTATTCTCCTCTCCTCTAATAACCTCTCTTCTATTCTC
Organism: Oncorhynchus nerka; assembly: GCF_034236695.1. Lineage (NCBI taxonomy): Eukaryota > Metazoa > Chordata > Actinopteri > Salmoniformes > Salmonidae > Oncorhynchus > Oncorhynchus nerka. The sequence continues at coordinate 41,464,194 of NC_088414.1, forward strand.
CTCTCCTCTCCACTACTCTCCTCTCCTCTATTCTCCTCTCCACTATTCTCCTCTCCTCTATTCTCCTCTCCACTACTCTCCTCTCCTCTATTCTCCTCTCCACTATTCTCCTCTCCTCTATTCTCCTCTCCTCTATTCAATTCTACTCTCATCTATTCTCCTCTCCTCTCCACTATTCTCATTTCCTCTCCTCTATTCTCCTCTCCTCTCCTCTATTCTCCTCTCCTCTCCTCTATTCTCCTCTATTCTCCTCCCCTCCCTCTCCTCTATTCTTCTCTCCACTATTCTCCTCTCCTCTATTCTACTCTCCTCTCCACTATTCTCCTTTCCTCTCCTCTCCTCTCTCCTCTCCTCTATTCTCCTCTCCTCTCCACTATTCTCCTCTCCTCTATTCTCCTCTCCTCTCCACTATTCTTATCTCCTCTATTCTCCTCTCCTCTATTCTCCTCTCCCTCTATTCTCCTTTCCTCTCCTCTCCTATCCTCTGTTCTCCTCTCCTCTATTCTCCTCTCCTCTCCACTATTCTCCTCTCATCTATTCTCCTCTATTCTCCTCTCCTCTGTTCTCCTCTCCTCTATTCTCCTCTCCTCTATTCTCCTCTCCTCTATTCTCCTCTCCTCTCCACTATTCTCCTCTCCTCTCTTCTATTCTCCTCTATTAACCTCTCCTCTATTCTCCTCTATTCTCTTCTCCTCTATTCTCCTCTCCTCCCATTATCCTCTCCTCTATTCTCCTCTCCTCACCACTATTGTCCTCTCCTCTCCTCTATTCTCCTCTCCTCCATTATTCTCTCCTCTATTCTCCTCTCCTCCATTATTCTCTCCTCTATTCTCCTCTCCTCCCATTAGCCTCTCCTCTATTCTCCTCTCCTCCATTATTCTCTCCTCTATTCTCCTCTCCTCCATTATTCTCTCCTCTATTCTCCTCTCCTCTATTCTCCTCTCCTCTATTCTCCTCTCCTGTCCTCTAATATCCTCTATTCTCCTATCATCTCCTCTATTGTCCTCTGTTCTCCTCTCCTCTCCTCTCCTCTATTCTCCTCTCCTCTATTCTCCTCTTCTCTATTCTCCTCTCCACTATTCTCCTCCTCTGTTCTCCTCTCCTGTCCTCTCCTCTCCTCTATTCTCCTCTCCTGTCCTCTCCTCTCCTCTATTGTCCTCTGTTCTCCTCTCCTTATTCTCCTCTCCTCTATTCTCCTCTCCTCATCTACTCTCCTCTGTCTCCTTCCTCCAAAATCTATTCTCCTCTGTCTATTCCCCTCTCCTCTATTCTCCTCTCCTCTATTCTCCTCTCCTCTATTCTCCTCTCCTCTCCTCTATTCTCCTCCCTCTATTCTCCTCTCCTTCCTCCTCTCCTCTCCTCTATTGTCCTCTGTTCTCCTCTCTTCTCCTCTATTCTTCTCATAGTCTATTCTCCTCTTCTCTATTTTCCTCTCCACTATTCTCCTCTCCTCTGTTCTCCTCTCCTCTATTCCCCTCCATTCTCCTCTCCTCTCCTCTCCTCTATTGTCATCTATTCTCCTCTCCTCTATTCTCCTCTCCTCTATTCTCCTCTCCTCTATTCTCCTCTCCTCTATTCTCCTCCCCTCTATTCTCATCTCCTCTATTCTCCTCTCCTCTCCTCTATTCTCCTCTATTCTCCTCTCCTGTCCTCTCCTCTTCTCTATTATCCTCTCCTATATTACCCTCTCCTCTATTCTCCTCTATTCTCCTCTATTCTCCTCATTCTCCTCTCCTCTCCTCTATTCTCTCTCCTCTATTCTCCTCTCCTCTCCACTATTGTCCTCTCCTCTCCCTCTATTCTCCCTCCTCTATTCTCCTCTCCTCCATTATTCTCTCCTCTATTCTCCTCTCATCCACTATTCTCTTCTCCTCTATTCTCCTCTCCTCCCATTAGCCTCTCCTCTATTCTCCTCTCATCTATTCTCCTCTCCTCTATTCTCCTCCCCTCTATTCTCATCTCCCTCTATTCTCCTCTCCTCTCCTCTATTCTCCTCTATTCTCCTCTCCTGTCCTCTCCTCTTCTCTATTATCCTCTCCTATATTCTCCTCTATTCTCCTCTCCTCTCCCTCTATTCTCCTCTATTCTCCTCTCCTCTATTCTCCTCTATTCTCATCTCCTCTCCTCTATTCTCCTCTATTCTCCTCTCCTCTATTCTCCTCTCCTCTCCACTATTCTCTCCTCCTCTATTCTCCTCTCCTCCCATTAGCCTCTCCTCTATTCTCCTCTCATCTCCACTATTCTCTTCTCAAGGATTCTCCTCTCCTCCCATTAGCCTCTCCTCTATTCTCCTCTCATCTCCACTATTCTCTTCTCCTCTATTCTCCTCTCCTCCCATTAGCCTCTCCTCTATTCTCCTCTCTCACCACTATTCTCCCCTCCTCTATTCTCCTCTCCTCCATTATTCTCTCCTCTATTCTCCTCTCCTCTATTCTCCCTCTCCTGTCCTCTAATATCCTCTATTCTCCTCTCCTCTATTCTCCTCTCCTGTCCTCTAATATCCTCTATTCCCCTCTCCTCTGTTCTCCTCTCCTCTCCTCTATTATATTCTCCTCTCCTGTCCTCTCCTCTCCTCTATTCTCCTCTCCTCTGTTCTCCTCTCCTCTATTCTCCTCTCTGTCCTCTCCTCTCCTCTATTGTCCTCTGTTCCCTCTCCTCTATTCTCCTCTCCTCTATTCTCCTCTCATCTATTCTCCTCTCCTCTCCTCTATTCTCCTCTCCTCTATTCTCCTCTCCTCTATTCTCCTCTCCTCTATTCTCCTCTCCTCTCCTCTATTCTCCTCTCCTCTATTCTCCTCTCCTGTCCTCTCCCTCTCCTCCATTGTCCTCTGTTCTCCTCTCCTCTCCTCCATTCTTCTCTCCTCTATTCTCCTCTTCTCTATTTTCCTCTCCACTATTCTCTCTCCTCTGTTCTCCTCTCCTCTATTCTCCTCCATTCTCCTCTCCTGTCCTCTCTCTCCTCTATTGTCCTCTCTCCTCTCCTCTATTCTCCTCTCCTCTATTCTCCTCCCTCTATTCTCATGTCCTCTATTCTCCTCTACTCTATTCTCCTCTCCTCTATTCTCTCTCCTGTCCTCTATTCTCCTCTACTCTATTCTCCTCTCCTTTATTCTCCTCTCCTCTATTCTCTTCTCCTCTATTCTCCTCTCCTCTATTCTCCTCTCTCCTCTATTCTCCTCTCCTCTATTCTACTTTATTCTCCTCTCCTTTATTCTCCTCTCCTCTATTCTCCTCTCCTCTATTCTATTCTCCTCTATTCTCCTCTCTCTCATCTATTCTCCTCTCCTCTTTTCTCCTCTCCTCTATTCTCCTTTCCTCTATTCTCATCTATTCTCCTCTCCTCTCCTCTATTCTCCTCTCCTCTATTCTCATCTATTCTCCTCTCCTCTCCTCTATTCTCCTCTCCTCTCTATTCTCCTCTCCTCTCCTCTATTCTCCTTTCCTCTATTCTCATCTATTCTCCTCTCCTCTCCTCTATTCTCCTCTCCTCTCCACTATTGTCCTCTCCTCTCCTCTATTCTCCTCTCCTCTATTCTCCTCTCCTCCATTATTCTCTCCTCTATTCTCCTCTCCTCTATTCTCCTCTCCTCTATTCTCCTCTCCTGTCCTCTAATATCCTCTATTCTCCTCTCCTCTGTTCTCCTCTCCTCTATTCTCCTCTCCTCTATTCTCTTCTCCTCTATTCTCCTCTCCGCTCATCTATTCTCCTCTCCTCTATTCTCCTTTCCTCTATTCTCATCTATTCTCCCTCTCCTCTATTCTCCTCTCATCTATTCTCCTCTATTCTCATCTCCTCTATTATCCTTTATTCTCCTCTCCTCTGTCCTCCTTCCAGTTCCTCTCCAATCATCCACTCTTGTTTCAACTAATCAAGGTCATTATCATGAGAAATGAGCTGAAGGACGTGTTTGCTGCACTAAGATTAACAAAAGCATCTTGACTGAATCTCAACCAAAACCCCCAAGCCCTTTATTGAGTGGCCACTTGCTAATGTGTTCATCACCCGAGTCTGCAGAGTGTTTTGGCCAAAATGAGCATTGAAATGATGTGTAATTGACATCCTAAACTGCCAATTATCAATATTCCAAAATTTGAAATCCATTTGCAAACTTCCTGCGAGCCGTACCATCTAACAAAAACATTCTGTTCTCGAGAGCAACAAATCACCTCACTTTTATTTTCACATAGCGAGAACGAACAAGCCATTTCATATTGTTCCTATTACCATATAGTACAGCTAGATAACATCTGATCACCTGTTTTGTAGTTATAGTTTTGTTAAAAAAAATATTTATAATTTGTTTTGGTTTGATCAATATGATCACACCTGAGGTTTACCTTGATCATGTTCCAGGTGATCCGCACATCAGGCAGGATGATCCCTGACCTGGACATACAAGGACATACAAGGACATACAGGTCAAGGACATACAGGTCAAGGACATACAGGTCAAGGACATACAAGGACATACAAGGACATACAGGTCAAGGACATACAGGTCATGGACATACAAGGACATACAGGTCAAGGACATACAAGGACATACAAGGACATACAGGTCAAGGACATACAAGGACATACAAGGACATACAGGTCAAGGACATACAGGTCAAGGACATACAGGTCAAGGACATACAAGGACATACAGGTCAAGGACATACAAGGACATATAGGTCAAGGACATACAGGGACATACAGGTCAAGGACATACAGGTCAAGGACATACAAGAACATACAGGTCAAGGACATACAGGTCAAGGACATACAAGGACATACAGGTCAAGGACATACAAGGACATACAGGTCAAGGACATGCAAGAACATACAGGTCAAGGACATACAGGTCAAGGACATACAAGGACATACAGGTCAAGGACATACAGGTCAAGGACATACAGGTCAAGGACATACAAGGACATACAGGTCAAGGACATACAAGGACATACAGGTCAAGGACATACAGGTCAAGGACATACAAGGACATACAGGTCAAGGACATACAGGTCAAGGACATACAGGTCAAGGACATACAGGTCAAGGACATACAGGGACATACAGGTCAAGGACATACAGGTCAAGGACATACAAGGACATACAGGTCAAGAACATACAAGAACTTGCAATGTGGTGGAGTGATCGTTTGGGCGGATAAAAACCAGGTGGCACTACTTTCTTCCAAGGTTTTGGAGGTTACCCTCTCCTCTATTCTCCTCTATTACCTCTCCTCTATTCTCTCTCTCCTCTCTCTATTCTCCTCTCCTCCTCTATTCTCCTCTCCTCCATTATTCTCTCCTCCATTCTCCTCTCCTCTACTTCTCCTCTCCTCTCCTCTATTCTCCTCTCCTCTATTCTCCTCTCCTCCATTATTCTCTCCTCTATTCTCCTCTCCTCTCCACTATTGTCTCTCCTCTCCTCCATTATTCTCTCCTCTATTCTCCTCTCCTCTCCACTATTCTATTCTCCTCTATTCTCCTCTCCACTATTCTCCTCTCCTCTATTCTCCTCCATTATTCTCTCCTCTATTCTCCTCTCCTCTCCACTATTCTCTTCTCCTCTATTCTCCTCTCCTCCCATTAGCCTCTCCTCTATTCTCCTCTCCTCTCCACTATTCTCTTCTCCTCTATTCTCCTCTCCTCACCACTATTCTCCCTCCTCTATTCTCCTCTCCTCCATTATTCTCTCCCTCTATTCTCCTCTATTCTATTCTCCTCTCCTCTGTTCTCCTCTCCTCTATTCTCCCTCCTGTCCTCTCCTCTCCACTATTGTCCTCTGTTCTCCTCTCCTCTATTCTCCCTCTCCTCCATTATTCTCTCCTCTATTCTCCTCTCATCTCCACTATTCTCTTCTCCTCTATTCTCCTCTCCTCCCATTAGCCTCTCCTCTATTCTCCTCTCCTCACCACTATTGGCCTTCCTCTATTCTCCTCTCCTCCATTATTCTCTCCTCTATTCTCCTCTCCTCTCCACTATTCTCTTCTCCTCTATTCTCCTCTCCTCCCATTAGCCTCTCCTCTATTCTCCTCTCCTCACCACTATTCTCCCTCCTCTATTCTCCTCTCCTCCATTATTCTCTCCTCTATTCTCCTCTCCTCTATTCTCCTCTCCTCTATTCTCCTCTCCTGTCCTCTAATATCCTCTATTCTCCTCTCCTCTATTCTCCTCTCCTGTCCTCTAATATCCTCTATTCTCCTCTCCTCTATTCTCCTCTCCTGTCCTCTAATATCCTCTATTCTCCTCTCTCTCTCTATTGTCCTCTGTTCTCTCTCTCTCTATTCTATTCTCTGTCCTCTCCTCTCCTCTGTTCTCCTCTCCTCTATTCTCCTCTCATCTATTCTCCTCTCCTCTCCTCTCCTCTCCTCTATTCTCCTCTCCTCTATTCTCCTCTCCTCTATTCTCCTCTCCTCTATTCTCCTCTCCTCTCCTCTATTCTCCTCTCCTCTATTGTCCTCTCCTGTCCTCGACATACAGGTCAAGAACATACAAGAACTTGCAATGTGGTGGAGTGATCGTTTGGGCGGATAAAAACCAGGTGGCACTACTTTCTTCCAAGGTTTTGGAGGTGCGAGTCCTCTTCTTCTCCGAGGTTGTGGCGGTATGTGTCCCACACATAGGAACATGTTGGAGGGATGGCATCGTGAGTCCATCACCCGATGCTGGAGAGGAGCCAGAGACTGGCAGGAGAAGTCTCTACACCAGCTGGTCACTGCTTAGTCTCACCCCTTTCTCTCTCCCTTCTCTCCTCTTCTCTCCCTCTTCTCTCCACCTCTCTCCCCTTCTCTCCAGCCTCTCCCTCTTCTCTCCCCCTCTCTCCCCCTCTCTCCCTCTTCTCTCCCTCTCTCTCCCCCTCTCTCCCTCTTCTCTCACCTTCTCTCCCCCTCTCTCCCTCTCTCTACCTCTTCTCCCCCTCTTCTCTCCCTCTTCTCCCCCTCTCTCTCCCTCCTTCTCTCCCCCTCTCTCCCTCCCTCTTCTCTCCCCCTCTCTCCCCCTCTCTCTCCTTCTTCTCTCCCCCTCTCTCCTCTTCTCTCCCTCTTCTCTCCCATTTTCTCTCCCTCCTCTCTCCCTTTTCTCTCCCTCCTCTCTCCCTCTCCCCCCTCTTCTCTCTCTCTCTCTCCCTCTTCTCTCCCTCTCTCCCTCTTCTCTCTCTCCCTCTCACTCCCTCTTCTCTCACTCTCCCTCCTTCATAAATAGCTGTCTTTTAAAACAGCTATATTTTCTAACTATTTAGGTCATCAGTTCTTTGTTATTTATTTTATGATCAGCAATCAGTTCCTTGTCATTGTATCACCTGAGTGTTTCTCACCAATTGTTTGTTTGATAGAAAGGTCTTATTTGTCTTGTCTATTTGTGTGTTAATATCACTCGATTTAATCTCTACATCATACATGCCTCAATGGTAAACATGTGCCCTCATTTTGCAATGAAGTTCTTGACAAAGACATCCCTTTAACCTATACTCTGATTTCAGTCATTAATAATAAAAAAAATGAATCATTAATCAAAATAAAAAACATTCATCAAAAAAAGTGTTTTAATCATTCATATTTTTAAAAACTGTTTGATTTGTAATAAATGTTAAAACTCTTAGCGTGTGCACAACTCCTTTCAATACTGTATGATTTACCAACACCCCCACAATGCTTGACACATCAATCAATATGTATCTGAACCATTGATCTGAATATGACTGAGGACATCTAGTGGTCAAAGAAAGATAACTGGAAAATATTTGACAATGAGACCAGAGTTGATTTAGTAGGCTATACATTACTTTAATACTTTCTTTTCATTTAATTATAATTCATTCCATTAATATTTTCTCCCCTGGCTGGTCCACTCACTGGTCCCTTGGCTGGTCCCCTGGCTGGTCCACTCCCTGGTCCCCTGGCTGGTCCACTCACTGTTCCCCTGGCTGGTCCCCTGGCTGGTCCACTCACTGGTCCCCTGGCTTGTCCACTCACTGGTCCCCTGGCTGGTCCCCTGGCTGGTCCCCTGGCTGGTCCACTCACTGGTCCCCTGGCTGGTCCCCTGGCTGGTCCACTCCCTGGTCCCCTGTCTGGTCCACTCATTGGTCCCCTGGCTGGTCCCCTGGCTGGTCCACTCACTGGTCCCTTGGCTGGTCCCTGGCTGGTCCCCTGGCTGGTCCACTCACTGGTCCCCTGACTGGTCCCCTGGCTGGTCCACTCACTGGTCCCCTGGCTGGTCCCCTGGCTGGTCCACTCACTGGTCCCCTGGCTGGTCTCCTGGCTTGTCCCCTGGGTGGTCCCCTGGCTGATCTCCTGGCTAGTCCCTTGGCTGGTCCCCGGGCTTGTCTCCTGGCTGGTCCACTGGCTGGTCCCCTGGCTGGTCCACTCCCTGGTCCCCTGGCTGGTGCACTCACTGGTCCCTGGCTGGTCTCCTGGCTGGTCCCCTGGCTGGTCCACACTGTCCACCCTGGCTGGTCCCCTGGCTGGTCCCCTGACTGGTCCCCTGGCTGGTCCACTCATTGGACTCCTGGCTGGTCTGGCTGGTCCCCTGGCTGGTCCCCTGGCTGGTCCCCTGCTGGTCCCCTGGCTGGTCCCCTGTCTGGTCCACTCCCCTGGCTGGTCCCCTGGCTGGTCCACTCATTGGCTGGCTGGTCCCCTGGCTGGTCTTCTGGCTGGTCCCCTGGCTGGTCCCAAGGCTGGTCCCCTGGCTGGTCTCCTGGCTGGTCTCCTAGTTTGTCTCCTGGCTGGTCCCCTGGCTGGTCCCCTGGCTTGTCTCCTGGCTGGTCCCATGGCTGGTCCACTCACTGATCCCCTGGCTGGTCCCCTGGCTGGTCCACTCACTGGTCCCCTGGCTGGTCCACTCATTGGACTCCTGGCTGGTCCCCTGGCTGGTCCCCTAGCTGGTCCCCTGGCTGGTCCACTCACTGGTCTTCTGGCTGGTCCCCTGGCTGGTCCCCTGACTGGTCCCCTGACTGGTCCACTCATTGGACTCCTGGCTGGTCCCCTGGCTGGTCTCCTAGCTGGTCCCCTGGCTGGTCCACTCACTGGTCTTCTGGCTGGTCCCCTGGCTGGTCTCCTGGCTTGTCTCCTGGCTGGTCCCCTGGCTGGTCCCCTGGCTTGTCTCCTGGCTGGTCCCATGGCTGGTCCACTCACTGATCCCCTGGCTGGTCCCCTGGCTGGTCCACTCACTGGTCCCCTGGCTGGTCCACTCACTGGTCCCCTGGCTGGTCCACTCACTGGTCCCCTGTCTGGTCCACTCACTGGTCACCTGGCTGGTCCCCTGGCTGGTCCACTCACTGGTCCCCTGGCTGGTCCACTCACTGGTCCCCTGGCTGGTCCACTCACTGGTCCCCTGTCTGGTCCACTCACTGGTCACCTGACTGGTCCACTCCCTGGTCCCCTGTCTGGTCCACTCACTGGTCCCCTGTCTGGTCCACTCACTGGTCCCCTGGCTGGTCCACTCATTGGACTCCTGGCTGGTCCCCTGGCTGGTCCCCTAGCTGGTCCCCTGGCTGGTCCACTCACTGGTCTTCTGGCTGGTCCCCTGGCTGGTCCCCTGACTGGTCCACTCATTGGACTCCTGGCTGGTCCCCTGGCTGGTCCCCTAGCTGGTCCCCTGGCTGGTCCACTCACTGGTCTTCTGGCTGGTCCCCTGGCTGGTCCCAAGGCTGGTCCCCTGGCTGGTCTCCTGGCTTGTCTCCTGGCTTGTCTCCTGGCTGGTCCCATGGCTGGTCCACTCACTGATCCCCTGGCTGGTCCCCTGGCTGGTCCACTCACTGGTCCCCTGGCTGGTCCACTCACTGGTCCCCTGGCTGGTCCACTCACTGGTCCCCTGTCTGGTCCACTCACTGGTCACCTGGCTGGTCCACTCCCTGGTCCCCTGTCTGGTCCACTCACTGATCCCCTGGCTGGTCCCCTGGCTGGTCCACTCACTGTTCCCCTGGCTGGTCCACTCACTGGTCCCCTGGCTGGTCCACTCACTGGTCCCCTGTCTGGTCCACTCACTGGTCACCTGGCTGGTCCACTCCCTGGTCCCCTGTCTGGTCCACTCACTGGTCCCCTGTCTGGTCCACTCACTGGTCCCCTGGCTGGTCCACTCACTGGTCCCCTGGCTGGTCCACTCACTGGTCCCCTGGCTTGTCTCCTGGCTGGTCCCCTGGCTGGTACTTCCTCTTTAAATTCTCCCATTTCTTGCTATTCTGCTTGCCAGACACTAGCCCCACCAGCTGCACTTCTTTTATTAGGTCCATAGAAGGATCTTTTAAGATATGTACAATGAACAACAGTGGCGAATCCATTAACGTTACTACTAGCTAGCTACTAGGCACAACTAGTCAAAGCCCAGAGTAGACGCAGTTCTGCAGCCAGTGGAACCAGTTATATTCTCCACCCTCAACCTTATCAGGGTGAAAGTTTGCTTGTCAGTCCGTGCGATGTTGACAACAAAATGTGTTTAGTATTGAATTAGCTAGCTATATAAGACATTGCTAGATGACTAACGTTACTCAGCTAATGTTGTGTAGCTAGCTAGCTAACGTTAAGCCACTTAGCTAGATAGCTATGTTAACGTTAAGCCACATAGCTAGATAGCTATGTTAACGTTAAGCCACTTAGCTAGATAGCTAGGTTAACGTTAAGCCACTTAGCTAGATAGCTAGGTTAACGTTAAGCCACTTAGCTAGATAGCTAGGTTAACGTTAAGCCACTTAGCTAGATAGCTAGGTTAACGTTAAGCCACTTAGCTAGATAGCTAGGTTAACGTTAAGCCACTTAAGCTAGATAGCTAGGTTAACGTTAAGCCACTTAGCTAGATAGCTAGGTTCACGTTAAGCCACTTAGCTAGATAGCTAGGTTAACGTTAAGCCACTTAGCTAGATAGCTAGGTTCACGTTAAGCCACTTAGCTAGATAGCTAGGTTAACGTTAAGCCACTTAGCTAGATAGCTAGGTTAACGTTAAGCCACTTAGCTAGATAGCTAGGTTAACGTTAAGCCACTTAGCTAGATAGCTAGGTTAACGTTAAGCCACTTAGCTAGATAGCTAGGTTAACGTTAAGCCACTTAGCTAGATAGCTAGGTTAACGTTAAGCCACTTAGCTAGATAGCTAGGTTAACGTTAAGCCACTTAGCTAGATAGCTAGGTTAACGTTAAGCCACTTAGCTAGATAGCTGGGTTCACGTTAAGCCACTTGCTAGATAGCTAGTTAACGTTAAGCCACTTAGCTAGATAGCTAGGTTAACGTTAAGCCACTTAGCTAGATAGCTAGGTTAACGCTAAGCCACTTAGCTAGATAGCTAGGTTAACGTTAAGCCACTTAGCTAGATAGCTAGGTTAACGTTAAGCCACTTAGCTAGATAGCTAGGTTAACGTTAAGCCACTTAGCTAGATAGCTAGGTTAACGTTAAGCCACTTAGCTAGATAGCTAGGTTCACGTTAAGCCACTTGCTAGGTTAACGTTAAGCCACTTAGCTAGATAGCTAGGTTAACGTTAAGCCACTTAGCTAGATAGCTAGGTTAACGCTAAGCCACTTAGCTAGATAGCTAGGTTAACGTTAAGCCACTTAGCTAGATAGCTATGTTAACGTTAAGCCACTTAGCTAGATAGCTAGGTTAACGTTAAGCCACTTAGCTAGATAGCTAGGTTAACGTTAAGCCACTTAGCTAGATAGCTAGGTTAACATTAAGCCACTTAGCTAGATAGCTTTGTTAACGTTAAGCCACTTAGCTAGATAGCTAGGCTAACGTTAAGCCACTTAGCTAGATAGCTAGGTTAACGTTAAGCCACTTAACGTTAGTAACGTTCAACGGCAAGCTGGAGCTAACGTGAACCTAGCTAGCTAGTTAGCTACACTGAAAACAAATATAAACGCAACATGCAACAATTTCAATGATTTTACTGAGTTACAGTTCATATAAAGAAATCAGTCAATTTAAATACATTTATTAGGCCCTAAATCTATGGATTTCACATGACTGGGCATTCAGATAAAAAAAAAAGTTGGGGCTTGGATCATAAAACCTGTCAGTTTCTGGTGTGACCACCATTTGCCTCATGCAGCACGTCACATCTCCTTCACATAGAGTTGATGAGGCTGCTGATTGTGGCCTGTGGAATGTTGTCCCTCTCTTCTTCAATGGCTGTGAGAAGTTTTGGGATATTGGCGGGAACTGGAACACGCTGTTGTACACGTCCATCCAGAGCATCCCAAATATGCGAGAACTGGGGCATTTTCAGCTTCCGGGAATTGCATACAGATCCTTGCGACATGACGCCATGCATTATCATGAGATGATGATGACTGCGGATTAATGGCATGACAATGGGCCTCAGGATCTCGTCACGGTATCTCTGTGCATTCAAATTGCCTTTGATAAAATGCAATTGTGTTTGTTGTCTGTAGCTTATGCCTGCCCCATACCATAACCCCACCGCCACCATGGGGCACTCTTCACAATGCTGACATCAGCAAAACGCATGCCCACAGAACGCCATACACGTGGTCTGTGGTTGCGAGGCCAGTAGGGCGTACTACCAAATTACGTTGAAGGCGGCTTACGGTAGAGAAATTAACATTAAATTCTCTGGCAACGGCTCAGGTGGACATTCCTTCTGTCAGCATGCCAATTTCACGCTCCCTCAAAACCTGAGACATCTATGGCATTGTGTTGTGTGACAAAACACACAGCTCATACCGAGTTAAATAAAGGTTAAATAAAAATGTTAAAATACATAGAAAGGTCTTGTTGAGGTAATGCATATATATATATTATTTTCCAAACTCCATTTAGAGAACATTTTGAGTAAAACTATACTCAGAAAACTATGCTAAGCATACTTATATTTGAACAGAGTTTTAGCTAGGGTTTGGTTAGCCATTTCAGTTGCTATGTTGTTGCTAGGTAACATGCTAAGATGCTGCCAAGGCCGCTGAGTCCATAGGATGCCCATTCGATAAAGAGGTTTTCAAAGTGCGCAGTGGAGCCCTCAATGACTTGACTCAACTGACTCGTGAATACGCATATCGAGTGATGGAGTGCTCAAAGTGTCCGGATTGAGATTCAGCCCTTGTTGCTCCCTACATCCCTACACCCCTACATCCCTACACGCCTACACCCCTACATCCCTACATCCCTACATCCCTACATCCCTACACCCCTACACCCCTACACCCCTACACACCTACACCCCTACATCCCTACACCCTACACCCTACACCCCTACACCCTACATCCTTACATCCCTACACCCCTACACCCCTACACTTTTACACCCTTTACACCCCTACATCCCTACATCCCTACACCCCTACACCCCTACACCCCTACACCCCTGCACCCCTGCACCCCCTACAACCCTACATCCCTACACCCTACACCCCTACACCCTGCACCCCTACACCCCACCTGCACCCCTACATCCCTGCACCCTGCCCTGCCCCTACACCCCTGCACCCTACACCCTACACCCTACATCCCTGCCCCTGCACCCCTACATCCCTACACCCCTGCCCCTACCCCCCTACACCCCTACACCCCTACATCCTGCTACACTTTACACCCCTGCACCCCTGCACCCCTGCACCCACCCCACACCCCTACATCCCTACATCCCTACATCCCTACACCCCTACACCCTACACCCCTACATCCCTACACCCTACACCCCTACATCCTACACCCCAATACATCCCTACACCCTACACCCCTACATCCTACTACATCCCTTACCCTGCACCCCTACACCCCTACACCCCTGCACTCCCTACACCCTGCACCCCTACATCCCTCCCTACACCCCTGCACCCCACCCACACCCTACACCCTACACCCCTACACCCCTACACCCCTGCATCCCTGCATCCCTACATCCCTACATCCCTGACACCTACACCCCCTGCACCCCTGCATCCCCTACATCCCTACACCCCTACATCCCTACACCCTACATCCCTACACCCCTACATCCCTGCACCCCTACATCCCTACACCCCTACATCCCTGTCCCTACACCCCTTTACCCCTGCCCCTACATCCCTACACCCCTACACCCCCTACACCCCTACATCCCTGCACTCCTGCGTCCCCTACATCCCTACATCCCTACACCCCTACACCCATCTACACCCCTACACCCCTCCCTGCGTCCCTGCATCCCCTAAATCCCTACATCCCACCCCACATCCCTACATCCCTACACCCCTACATCCCTACACCCCTACATCCCTACATCCCTACACACATCCCTATCCCTACCCTACATCCCTACATCCCTACATCCCTACACCCTACATCCCTACATCCCTACACCCCTGCACCCCTACATCCCTACGTCCCTACACCTGCCCTCCTTTACCCTGCATCCCTACACCCCTACATCCCTACACCCCTACACCCCTATCCCTACATCCCTACACCCCTACACCCCTACACCCTGCATCCCTACATCCCTACACCCCTGCATCCCTACACCCCTCACCCTACATCCCTACATCCCTACACCCCCATCTACATCCCCCTACATCCCCCACATCCCACATCCCTGCACCCCTACATCCCTACATCCCTACATCCCTACCCTCCCTACACCCCTACATCCCTACATCCCTACATCCCTAAAACCCCACACCCTACAACCCTACATCCCTACATCCTACATCCCTACATCCCTACATCCCTACATCCCTACACCCTACATCCCTGCATCCCTACACCCATCTACATCCCTACATCCCTACACCCCTACATCCCTACACCCCTACACCCCTACACCCCTACACCCTACATCCCTACACCCCTACACCCCTACATTCCTACATCCCTACCTACACCCCTACATCCCTACATCCCTGCACCCCTACATCCCTACATCCCTGCACCCCTACATTCATCCCACCCCTACATCCCTTCATCCCTGCACCCCTACACCCCTACACCCCTACACCCCTACATCCCTACACCCCTACACCCCTACATCCCTACACCCCTACATCCCTACATCCCTACACCCCTACATCCCTACATTTACATTACATTTAAGTCATTTAGCAGACGCTCTTATCCAGAGCGACTTACAAATTGGTGCTTTCACCTTATGACATCCAGTGGAACAGCCACTTTACAATAGTGCATCTAGGTCTTTTAAGGGGGAGGGGGGTGAGAAGGATTACTTTATCCTATCCTAGGTATTCCTTAAAGAGGTGGGGTTTCAGGTGTCTCCGGAAGGTGGTGATTGACTCCGCTGTCCTGACGTCGTGAGGGAGTTTGTTCCACCATTGGGGGGCCAGAGCAGCGAACAGTTTTGACTGGGCTGAGCGGGAACTGTACTTCCTCAGTGGTAGGGAGGCGAGCAGGCCAGAGGTGGATGAACGCAGTGCCCTTGTTTGGGTGTAGGGCCTGATCAGAGCCTGGAGGTACTGAGGTGCCGTTCCCCTCACAGCTCCGTAGGCAAGCACCATGGTCTTGTAGCGGATGCGAGCTTCAACTGGAAGCCAGTGGAGAGAGCGGAGGAGCGGGGTGACGTGAGAGAACTTGGGAAGGTTGAACACCAGACGGGCTGCGGCGTTCTGGATGAGTTGTAGGGGTTTAATGGCACAGGCAGGGAGCCCAGCCAACAGCGAGTTGCAGTAATCCAGACGGGAGATGACAAGTGCCTGGATTAGGACCTGCGCCGCTTCCTGTGTGAGGCAGGGTCGTACTCTGCGGATGTTGTAGAGCATGAACCTACAGGAACGGGCCACCGCCTTGATGTTAGTTGAGAACGACAGGGTGTTGTCCAGGATCACGCCAAGGTTCTTAGCGCTCTGGGAGGAGGACACGATGGAGTTGTCAACCGTGATGGCGAGATCATGGAACGGGCAGTCCTTCCCCGGGAGGAAGAGCAGCTCCGTCTTGCCGAGGTTCAGCTTGAGGTGGTGATCCGTCATCCACACTGATATGTCTGCCAGACATGCAGAGATGCGATTCGCCACCTGGTCATCAGAGGGGGAAAGGAGAAGATTAATTGTGTGTCGTCTGCATAGCAATGATAGGAGAGACCATGTGAGGTTATGACAGAGCCAAGTGACTTGGTGTATAGCGAGAATAGGAGAGGGCCTAGAACAGAGCCCTGGGGGACACCAGTGGTGAGAGCGCGTGGTGAGGAGACAGATTCTCGCCACGCCACCTGGTAGGAGCGACCTGTCAGGTAGGACGCAATCCAAGCGTGGGCCGCGCCGGAGATGCCCAACTCGGAGAGGGTGGAGAGGAGGATCTGATGGTTCACAGTATCGAAGGCAGCCGATAGGTCTAGAAGGATGAGAGCAGAGGAGAGAGAGTTAGCTTTAGCAGTGCGGAGTGCCTCCGTGATACAGAGAAGAGCAGTCTCAGTTGAATGACTAGTCTTGAAACCTGACTGATTTGGATCAAGAAGGTCATTCTGAGAGAGATAGCGGGAGAGCTGGCCAAGGACGGCACGTTCAAGAGTTTTGGAGAGAAAAGAAAGAAGGGATACTGGTCTGTAGTTGTTGACATCGGAGGGATCGAGTGTAGGTTTTTTCAGAAGGGTGCAACTCTCGCTCTCTTGAAGACGGGAGGGACGTAGCCAGCGGTCAGGGATGAGTTGATGAGCGAGGTGAGGTAAGGGAGAAGGTCACCGGAGATGGTCTGGAGAAGAGAGGAGGGGATAGGGTCAAGCGGGCAGGTTGTTGGGCGGCCGGCCGTCACAAGACGCGAGATGTCATCTGGAGAGAGAGGGGAGAAAGAGGTCAGAGCACAGGGTAGGGCAGTGTGAGCAGAACCAGCGGTGTCGTTTGACTTAGCAAACGAGGATCGGATGTCGTCGACCTTCTTTTCAAAATGGTTGACGAAGTCATCTGCAGAGAGGGAGGAGGGGGAGGGGGAGGAAGAGGGAGGAGAAGGTGGCAAAGAGCTTCCTAGGGTTAGAGGCAGATGCTTGGAATTTAGAGTGGTAGAAAGTGGCTTTAGCAGCAGAGACAGAGGAGGAAAATGTAGAGAGGAGGGAGTGAAAGGATGCCAGGTCCGCAGGGAGGCGAGTTTTCCTCCATTTCCGCTCGGCTGCCCGGAGCCCTGTTCTGTGAGCTCGCAATGAGTCGTCGAGCCACGGAGCGGGAGGGGAGGACCGAGCCGGCCTGGAGGATAGGGGACATAGAGAGTCAAAGGATGCAGAAAGGGAGGAGAGGAGGGTTGAGGAGGCAGAATCAGGAGATAGGTTGGAGAAGGTTTGAGCAGAGGGAAGAGATGATAGGATGGAAGAGGAGAGAGAAGCGGGGGAGAGAGAGCGACGGTTGGGACGACGCGATACCATCCGAGTAGGGGCAGTGTGGGAAGTGTTGGATGAGAGCGAGAGGGAAAAGGATACAAGGTAGTGGTCGGAGACTTGGAGGGGAGTTGCAATGAGGTTAGTGGAAGAACAGCATCTAGTAAAGATGAGGTCGAGCGTATTGCCTGCCTTGTGAGTAGGGGGAAGGTGAGAGGGTGAGGTCAAAAGAGGAGAGGAGTGGAAAGAAGGAGGCAGAGAGGAATGAGTCAAAGGTAGACGTGGGGAGGTTAAAGTCGCCCAGAACTGTGAGAGGTGAGCCGTCCTCAGGAAAGGAGCTTATCAAGGCATCAAGCTCATTGATGAACTCTCCGAGGGAACCTGGAGGGCGATAAATGATAAGGATGTTAAGCTTGAAAGGGCTGGTAACTGTGACAGCATGGAATTCAAAGGAGGCGATAGACAGATGGGTAAGGGGAGAAAGAGAGAATGACCACTTGGGAGAGATGAGGATCCCGGTGCCACCACCCCGCTGACCAGAAGCTCTCGGGGTGTGCGAGAGCACGTAGGCGGACGAAGAGAGAGCAGTAGGAGTAGCGGTGTTGTCTGTGGTGATCC
The DNA here is from genome assembly GCF_034236695.1 of Oncorhynchus nerka. Taxonomy (NCBI): domain Eukaryota; kingdom Metazoa; phylum Chordata; class Actinopteri; order Salmoniformes; family Salmonidae; genus Oncorhynchus; species Oncorhynchus nerka. The sequence goes on from NC_088414.1 coordinate 41,482,028, forward strand.
ATGTTTCCGTCAGTGCCAAGAAGTCGAGGGACTGGAGGGAGGCATAGGCTGAGATGAACTCTGCCTTGTTGGCCGCAGATCGGCAGTTCCAGAGGCTACCGGAGACCTGGAACTCCACGTGGGTCGTGCGCGCTGGGACCACCAGATTAGGGTGGCCGCGGCCATGCGGTGTGGAGCGTTTGTATGGTCTGTGCAGAGAGGAGAGAACAGGGATAGACAGACACATAGTTGACAGGCTACAGAAGAGGCTACGCTAAATGCAGAGGAGATTGGAATGACAAGTGGACGACACGTCTCGAATGTTCAGAAAGTTAAGCTTACGTAGCAAGAATCTAATTGACTAAAATGATTAAAATGATACAGTACTGCTGAGGTAGGCTAGCTGCGTTGTTGACACTACCCTAATCAAGTCGTTCCGTTGAGTGTGAAGTTTCTACAATGCTGCTATTCGGGGGCTAGCTGGCTAGCTAGAAGTGTTGGTTACGTTACGTTGCGTTAGGAGAACGACAATAGCTGGCTAGCTAACCTAGAAAATCGCTCTAGACTACACAATTATCTTTGAAACAAAGACGGCTATGTAGCTAGCTATGTAGCTAGCTACGATCAAACAAATCACACCGTTGGGACTGTAATGAAATGAAATGAAAATGTGATACTACCTGTGGAGCGAAGCGGAATGCGACCGGAATGCGAAAGTTCTATTCAGTAGACGTTGGCTGGCTGTTGGCTAGCTAGGAGTGTCTCCTACATTAAGGACAACAAAATAGCTGGCTAGCTAACCTCGGTAAATTAAGATAATCACTCTAAGACTACACACTCTAAACTACACAATTATCTTGGATACGAAGACAGCAAAGACAACTATGTAGCTAGCTAATACTACTAATCAAGTCGTTCAGTTGAGTGTGATAGTTACTACAGTGCTACGGTAGCCGGTGAACGTATGCTAGCTGCCTAGCTGCTAGGCAGATAGGAGGACGACGAAATACGATAATAACGCAATTATCACTCTAAGACTCCACGCTCTAAACTACACAATTATCTTGGATACGAAGACAGCAAAGACAAATATGTAGCTAGCTAACACTACACTAATCAAGTCGTTCAGTTGAGTATGATAGTTACTACAGTGCTACGGTAGACGGTGAACGTGTTGGGCAGATAGGAGGACGACGAAATACGATAATTACGCAATTATCTTTGATACAACGACGGCTATGTAGCTAGCTAAGAAGAAATTGCTAAGATTAGACAAATCAGACCGTTGTACTATAATGAAATGTAATGAAATGTAATGAAAAAGTTATACAACCTGCAGACCGAAGCGCGGATGCGACCGGCTCACTCCAACCCTGCAATAGTTACACCCCTACACCCTTACATCCCTACATCCCTACACCCCTACACCCCTACATCCCTACATCCCTACATCGTGTAGCTAATGTTCACACAAAAAAATGTCCCTGAGCAAATTCCAGGTCAGCTGAGAGCAGACTTAAACATTGTGAAATTTCTGTGCAACTTCCATTGTGCTTTTACAGTGAGGCTTTACCCAATTTATGTCACAGTTTTAACAGTGGTCAAGTAGGCTATTGTGGCTATTTGATTATAATGTAGGACTACCAGAGTGGCCTTCCATCAAAATAAATGCAGAAATTGCATCCCAAAACATTTTAACATGGAAATAGCTGTTTGATCATTCAGCCTACAGTAGCAGCCAATGAGTGGTTTTCAATGTAGGCCTACATTCCATGAGACTTATGAAAAAAACATGAAGGGCTTGACATTAAGCTGTTAATCCACTTGTCCTTCAGACAAGGAACTCACTGATAATGTAAAATTAAATGCATCATTATTCCCATACCGTTATTAGAGAGAATCAGACAAATCGTGTTTCCCTCTGCCTATCGGCTACTTAGCTTATCGCCTGTCTCAAAATACAACACTGTCCCTTTAAGACAAAACAAATCTCTTTACCTGACTCACTTTTCAAAGATGTCTAGAAATGCACACGTTTTGTGCTCTTGTAGGAAACAATCACTCCCCCATTGTTGACTACAAATGACCTATAACTGGGCTGAAAGCTCACTAACCAGCAAAGGATGTGAACAAAATGTGCACCCGTGGCTACATGCTGCTCTCGCTTTGATTTCCAAACAAACAAGTGCATCTACTAATGACGCTGTAAACGGGTCCATTTCAAAGTTAACGGCACAGATCCATATATGGCAATGGTCGATTTGCATATAGGGATACTGCAGCTCTGATTGGTTATGGCGCACTGGTCTGTGAGGTATGGAGTATGGGCCGGAGTCCTGTGTGCCCTACATAAAGCTGTCCCAACAGCAGTCCCAACACCTTACCACTGCAACAACTGGCTATCAGCGGAGCCTTGTCTGGCAGCGAAACAGTTCATTCAGCCTCATTTACTGCCTTTAAAAAAAACATAGCTGATATGGCTGACTTGTTTAAACAAATGTGCTTTCTAATGACAACTGAGATGTACAAACTATGGCGTAAGGGAACAACGAGCGGATAAGAGGCAATCCGTAATTTCGATTAAGACATTAGTGAGCGAGCTAGGACAGACATAGTCAATATAACTATTTGTTTAGAACTTTTGTGTTGTACTGCAACAGAATTCAGAACATGGGCCGTTCTTACAGTGTTCTCCCTGTACACCAAGTCAGAACTGTAGGATAAATAAAGAGGGCATATAAGCAGACAATGAAAGCTCTTACAATATTCGATGATTACATTTCTTTATCATTTTTATTTACAGCATGTGAGAGAACATTCATAAACGTAGTGTATCGAGCACTAGGATCTATTGTAAGAAAATAAAAAACATTTTCATGCAGGCCTCCAATTCACAAACATAAGTAAAAAATAAAATAAAATACATTATCAATATTCACTTTAATAACAATACAATGTTTCCTTATAAATGTGGTTCATTTTGGTTGGCTGGAATTGAACAATATACAAAATGTCAGCCAGACGTTCTTATTTACAGAATCGCGTGTTGAGTCAATGTTGATACTAACATTTTTCAAGTTTCTCTAGTGCTAGCATGCACTGGCTCGCACGGATATACCACAAGAGCTGGTAAACGGCTAATGACCAACTGTTCATTTTAACAACTTCCATGTTGATTGTTTACAATTTGTACATTTTGTTAAAGACTTCCAACAATACAGTTCCAACTTTTAAAAAATGTATACTTTGGCCATTTAGCAGGCGTTCTTAAACATGTTAACATTGTTAACAGAGTTTTGTCTCAGTACAGTGTTGAATGTGAAGTGGTATTCTGCGAGTCCGGGTGATGACATCTCTGTGAACAGATGTAGGATCTTAAAACTGATTTGGGATTGGTGGGTCCCCTGCTGGACGGTTGAGCTAACGTAGGCTAATGCGATTAGCATGAGGTTGTAAGTAACAAGAACATTTCCGAGGACATTGACATATCGGATATTGGCAGAAAGTTTAAATTATTGCTAACCTAACTGCACTGTCCAATTTATAGGTGCTATTACAATGAAAGAATACCATGCTATTGTTTGAGGAGAGTACACAGTTGTGAACATGAAAAATTATGAATAAACAAATTAGGCACATTTGGGCAGTCTTGATACAACATTTGCAACAAAAATGCAATGGTTCATTTTGGACCAGTCTAACACTTTTCACACACACTGATGCCATCTAGTGGCCAACATCTAAATTGCACCTGGGCTAGAATAGTACATTATGGCCTTTCTCTTGCATTTCACAGATGATGGTACAAAAAAGCAGTTGTTTTTTTCTTGTATGATCTTTTACCAGATCTAATGTGTTATATTCTCCTCCATTCATTTCACATTTCCACAAACCTCAAAGTGTTTCCTTTCAAATGGTACCAAGATAATGCATATCTTAGCTTCAGGACCTGAGCTACCCTCAATTAGATTTGGGTATGTCATTTAAAGCGAAAATTGGAAAAAAAGGGACAGATCCTTAACCTCTTTTAATTTGAGCCAGTCTCCAACAGCAGGAAAATAATCCTGCAGCAACAAGAAATGTGAAATATCATATTATATTAATATTAATATATTATATTATATTAATGGACATTTAAAGTACATTTTGTAGAGGTTAATACACAAGGTAAAATCAAGTCTGAAATTTGGAAATTACAAACTTTAGAAGCTTTTTTAAACATAAAATACACTTCAAGTTTTAAAGGACAGTTCTGCAACAGAGGTGGTCAAATTAAGATCTTACATCTGTAACTGTTTGCCAAGAGACTCATGCCGGGAGATGGGTATACTCAACAAGTTGTCTCATTCTCCAACAGTGTTCTAGCTCAAACCCAGGTCTGAGCATAAGAATTGGTCTAATTCCCACAGAAGTGTTTTCATTGTCAAACATGCCGAAGGTCCTTTTTTAAGCACCATTTTGATGATGGCGCGTGCCTTGTCTGCCCTCTCAGCGTTTACGTTTACTGACTCCATTTCATAATCATTGATCACATTCTTCTGCAGGAGCCCGTCCAGGAGACATTTAGTTATAGGCTCTGATACCGTTTCCGCAAACTTCTGCCTCACAGACTTCAGCTGCTCCATAGCATCGACCTCCTGCCCACCAATCAATGCAGTATCCGGGGGGGTATCTGGGGGGCAGGGAAAAGTAAGAGATACATTTGCCAAATATGTACTTGTGATGGAAGATACCTGATCCACACTATAGATATAGATACGATCTACACTATAGATATGTGACAGCCACAGAGTAAGTAACACAGTAAAGGGACTGGATGGGTTTAAATAGCAACTTACCGGTTAGTGGCACTTGGCGTATCCATACCTCCTCATCCCCTCTCTTCAGAAGCCTAAGCTCCACATCCTCTGTGCCAGCCTCCAGGAACACCTGGAAGGTGGGGTGGTGGTTGGGGCCGTAGTCACGGTGAAACGTTTCCTTCTGAAACAAAGTCAAAGTCAATGTTATGTCTCCACCAACTGGCATTCAGTACAGCTCACATTTCAAAATCACACACCATTATGGTACGACAATGTCACATTCACATGATCCAGGATTATGTCTGCTAAAAACATGGGGGAAAAAGGGATTTATTGTACCAATGGTTGTATCTTGTTTTTCATGGCAGAATCACAGCAGAGTTTGTATGTTTCCCCACAGGTAAGCGGGCAGTTTGAGGCGATCTGAATGTATCTGCAGGCCCGCTGTAGCTTCTCCACCTGCAAGAGAGCAGACTATCAATAAGGGTCCTTCGACTATCAGAGGAGAGACAAATTACACATTTTACTGCCTAAAGTGACTTTCAGATTCATTTTAGCAACAAAAGTGTCCTTATACTGAATGTAAGGGTTTTTGTACCTCAATGACAGGCACGTTCACTGGAAGTAAATGTACGTTCAGAGTTGACTTGCGAAGTTGTGGTTTGTGGAACAGCAACACTTGGCCTTCCACTGAGGATGAGAATATGTAGGATAGCAGGCCCCAAAAGGAAAGGTCTGTGATGTCCACCACCGCATGTGAGTCAGTCACCCTGACTGGCTGCAAAACTTCCACACTGTCACCAGTAACATGGGCCACAGATAAGGAATCAAAGCCTTTCCCTGCAATAGAGAAAGGTGTCATTTGTGAACTGTGGTGATTATGTAACATGGTGAAGATTGTCCTGCTACTAGGACGTTAGAGGATGTCAGAAAATTTTGTTTTCCCATTTCTGTTTTGGATTCTGTTTACATAAATACAGGAACAACTTTTCAGGATGTAGCCCTAATACCCACCAAAGAAGAAGAAGAAGATATTGAAGCGGGTCTGGGTGCATAGTCACTGTACCCCTACCTACATGTACATATTACCCAGACTAACCTGTACCCCCATAGTCACTGTACCCCTACCTACATGTACATATTACCCAGACTAACCTGTACCCCTACCTACATGTACATATTACCCAGACTAACCTGTACCCCCATAGTCACTGTACCCCTACCTACATGTACATATTACCCAGACTAACCTGTACCCCCATAGTCACTGTACCCCTACCTACATGTACATATTACCCAGACTAACCTGTACCCCCATTAGTCACTGTACCCCTACCTACATGTACATATTACCCAGACTGCCCTGTACCCCCATAGTCACTGTACCCCTACCTACATGTACATATTACCCAGACTGCCCTGTACCACTGTACCTACATGTACATATTACCCAGACTGCCCTGTACCCCTACCTACATGTACATATTACCCAGACTAACCTGTACCCCCATTAGTCACTGTACCCCTACCTACATGCACATATTACCCAGACTGCCCTGTACCCCCATTAGTCACTGTACCCCTACCTACATGTACATATTACCCAGACTGCCCTGTACCCCTACACTGTACATGTACATATTACCCAGACTAACCTGTACCCCCATTAGTCACTGTACCCCTACCTACATGTACATATTACCCAGACTGCCCTGTACCCCCATTAGTCACTGTACCCCTACCTACATGTACATATTACCCAGACTGCACTGTACCCCTACCTACATGAACATATTACCCAGACTAACCTGTACCCCCATTAGTCACTGTACCCCTACCTACATGTACATATTACCCAGACTGCCCTGTACCCCCATAGTCACTGTACCTACCTATGTGTACATATTACCCAGACTAACCTGTACCCCCATAGTCACTGTACCCCTACCTACATGTACATATTACCCAGACTAACCTGTACCCCCATTAGTCACTGTACCCCTACCTACATGTACATATTACCCAGACTGCCCTGTACCCCTACCTACATGTACATATTACCCAGACTAACCTGTACCCCCATAGTCACTGTACCACTACCTACATGTACATATTACCCAGACTAACCTGTACCCCCATAGTCACTGTACCCCTACCTACATGTACATATTACCCAGACTAACCTGTACCCCCATAGTCACTGTACCCCTACCTACATGTACATATTACCCAGACTAACCTGTACCCCCATAGTCACTGTACCCTACCTACATGTACATATTACCAAGACTAACCTGTACCCCCATAGTCACTGTACCCTACCTACATGTACATATTACCCAGACTAACCTGTACCCCCATAGTCACTGTACCCCTACCTACATGTACATATTACCCAGACTAACCTGTACCCCCATAGTCACTGTACATATTACTAGACCTACATGTACATATTACCCAGACTAACCTGTACCCCCATAGTCACTGTACCCCTACCTACATGTACATATTACCCAGACTAACCTGTACCCCCATAGTCACTGTACCCCTACCTACATGTACATATTACCCAGACTAACCTGTACCCCATAGTCACTGTACCCCTACCTACATGTACATATTACCCAGACTAACCTGTACCCCTTACCTACATGTACATATTACCCAGACTAACCTGTACCCCCATTACATGCACTGTACCCTACCTACATGTACATATTACCCAGACTGCCCTGTACCCCCATTAGTCACTGTACCCCTACCTACATGTACATATTACCCAGATTGCCCTGTACCCCTACCTACATGTACATATTACCCAGACTAACCTGTACCCCCATTAGTCACTGTACCCCTACCTACATGTACATATTACCCAGACTGCCCTGTACCCCCATTAGTCACTGTACCCCTACCTACATGTACATATTACCCAGACTGCCCTGTCACCCCTACCTACATGTACATATTACCCAGACTAACCTGTACCCCCATTAGTCACTGTACCCCTACCTACATGTACATATTACCCAGACTGCCCTGTACCCCTACCTACATGTACATATTACCCAGACTAACCTGTACCCCAATAGTCACTGTACCCCTACCTACATGTACATATTACCCAGACTGCCCTGTACCCCTCACTGTACCCTACCTACATGTACATATTACCCAGACTGCCCTGTACCCCACTACCTACATGTACATATTACCCAGACTGCCCTGTACCCCCATAGTCACTGTACCCTACCTACATGTACATATTACCCAGACTAACCTGTACCCCTACCTACATGTACATATTACCCAGACTGCCCTGTACCCACTGTACCCCTACCTACATGTACATATTACCCAGACTGCCCTGTACCCCTACCTACTTGTACATATTACCCAGACTAACCTGTACCCCATAGTCACTGTACCCCTACCTACATGTACATATTACCCAGACTAACCTGTACCCCTATAGTCACTGTACCCCTACCTACATGTACATATTACCCAGACTGCCCTGTACCCCCATAGTCACTGTACCCCTACCTACATCTACATATTACCCAGACTAACCTGTACCCCTATAGTCACTATACCCCTACCTACATGTACATATTACCCAGACTGCCCTGTACCCCCATAGTCACTGTACCCCTACCTACATGTACATATTTCCCAGACTAACCTGTACCCCTGGCACATTGACTCGGTACCTACATGTACCCCTAACCTGTACCCCCATATCACTGCCTCCACATGTGATATTACCTCAGACTCCTGGTACCCCCATGTAAATAGCCTCCACATTGACTCTGTACCCCCATAGTCACTACCCCTGTATATAGCCTCCACATTGACTCTGTACCGGTACCCCTGTATATAGCTTCCACATTGACTCTGTACCCAGACCCCTGTATATAGCCTCCACATTGACTCTGTACCCAGACTAACCTGTACCCCCATATAACCCCTACCTACATTGACTATTACTGACTAACCTGTACCCCCATGTCACTGTACCCCTCCACATGACTCTATTACCCAGACCCCTGTACATAGCCTCCACATTGACTCAGTAACCTGTTAGTCACTGTACCCCTGTATATAGCCTCCACATTGACTCTGTCACTTGTACCCCTACCTACATGTATATAGACCCTCCACATTGACTCTGTACCCCTACCCCATGTACATATTGCCTCCACATTGACTCAGTACCGTAATATTACCTACCCTGTATATTATCTCCACATTGACTCTGTACCAGTACCCTGTATATCACTGCCTCCACATTGACTCGGACTGGTACCCTACTGTATATAGCCTCCACATTGACTCTGTACCGGTACCCCTGTATATAGCCTCCACATTGACTCTGTACCCTGTACCACCTGTACATATAGCCTCCACATTGACTCTGTACCGGTACCCCTGTATATAGCCTCCACATTGACTCAGGAACGTAATACCCATGTACATATAGCCTCCACATTGACTCTGTACCCCTACCTACATGTACATATTACCCAGACTAACCTGTATATAGCCTCCTACATGACATATGTACCCAGACTAACCCTGTATAGTCAGCCTCCACATTGACATATGTACCGGACTGCCCTGTACCCCCATAGCCTCCACATTGACATCTGTACCCAGACCACCTGTATATAGTCACTGCCTCCCTACATGTACATATTACCCAGACTCCCTGTACCCCCATAGTCACTGTACCCCCTGTACATATTAGCCTCCACATTGACTCAGGAACTGTACCCCCTACATGTATATAGCCTCCACATTGACTCTGTCACTGTACCCCCTGTATATAGCCTCCACATTGACTCTGTACCCCTACCCCATGTACATATTAGACCTCCACCCATTGACTCTGTACCGTACCACCTGTATATAGCCTCCACATTGACTCAGTACCGGTACCCCCTGTATATTGCCTCCACATTGACTCTGTACCGGTACCCCCCTATATAGCCTCCTACATTGACTCAGTACCGGACCCCCTGTATATAGCCTCCACATTGACTCTGTACTTGTACCCCCATGTCACTATAGCCTCCACATTGACTCTGTACCCAGACTGCCCCCTGTATATCACTGCCTCCACATGACTCAGTACCGACTAACCTGTACCCTGTATATTATCTCATGTACATATGACTCTGTACCAGTACCCCCATGTATATAGCCTCCACATTGACTCCAGACTAACCTGGTACCCTCTGTCATATACCCTCCACATTGACTCTGACTAACCTGTACCCCCATGTATATAGCCTCCACATGACTCTGTACCGGTACCCCCTGTACATATTACCCTCCACATTGACTCTTACCCAGTAACCTGTACCCCCTGTATATAGCCTCCACATTGACTCAGACTAACCTGTACCCCCTGTATATAGCCTCCACATTGACTCTGTACCTGTACCCCCATGTCATATAGCCTCCTACATGTACATGACTCTGTACCGTCACTGTACCCCTACTGTACCCCCCCCCATGTATATAGCCTCCACATTGACTCTGACTAACCTGGTACCCCCATATCATAGCCTCCACATTGACTCTTACCCAGACCACCTGTATATAGCCTCCACATTGACTCATGTACATATTACCCAGACTAGCCTGTATATAGTCCTCCACATTGACATATTACCCAGACTAACCTGTACCCTGTATATAGCCTCCACATTGACATCTGACTACCGGTACCCCCTGTCACTGTAGCCTCCACATTGACTCTGTAACCGGTACCCCCATGTATATAGCCTCCACATTGACTCTGACTACCCTGTACCCCTGTATATTGCCTCCACATTGACTCTGTACCCAGTACCCCTGTACATAGCCTCCACATTGACTCAGTACATATTACCCAGTATATAGCCTCCACATTGACTCTGTACTTGTACCCCCCTACATGTATATAGCCTCCACATTGACTCTGTACCGGTACCCCATGTATATTACCTCCCCCATAGTCACATTGACTCAGTAACCGTAATACCCTGTCATTATCTCCACATTGACTCTGTACCAGTACCCTGTATATAGCCTCCACATTGACTCGGTACTGGTACCCTCTGTATATAGCCTCCCACATTGACTCTGTCACCGGTACCCCCATGTATATAGCCTCCACATTGACTATGTACCCAGACCACCTGTATATAGCACTCCACATTGACTCTGTACCCCATACCCCTGTACATATTAGCCTCCACATTGACTCAGGACATATTACCTAACCTGTATATAGCACTCCACATTGTACTCTGTACCCAGACCCCCCCTACCTGTATATAGCCTCCACACTGACTCTGTACCGGTACCCCATGTATATAGCCTCCACATTGACTCTGTACATATTACCCCCCTGTATATAGCCTCCACATTGACTCTGTACATATTACCACCTGTATATAGCCTCCACATTGACTCTGTACCGGTGCCCCTGTGTACATAGCCTCCAGATTGACTCAGGAACGTACCCCTACCTACTGTATATTACCCAGACCTCCACATTGACTCTGTACCCTACCTACTGTATATAGCCTCCACATTGACTCTGTACCTGTACCCCCTGTATATAGTCACATTGACTCTGTACCGGTACCCCATGTACATATTACCTCCACCCCCATTGACACTGTACCCCTACCTACATGTACATATAGCCCAGATTGACTCTGTACCCCCATTAGTCCTGTACCTTGTACATATTGCCTCCACATTGTCACTGTACCCCCTACCCCAATGTACATATTAGCCTCCACATTGACTCTGTACCGGTATCCCCATTGTATATAGCCTCCACATGACTCAGTACCGTAATACCCTGTATATTATCTCCACATTGACTCTGTACCAGTACCCCTGTATATAGCCTCCACATTGACTCGGTACTGGTACCCTCTGTATATAGCCTCCACATTGACTCTGTACCGGTACCCCCTGTATATAGCCTCCACATTGACTCTGTACCGGTACCACCTGTATATAGCCTCCACATTGACTCAGTACCGGTACCCCCTGTATATTGCCTCCACATTGACTCTGTACCGGTACCCCCTGTATATAGCCTCCACATTGACTCAGTACCGGTACCCCCTGTATATAGCCTCCACATTGACTCTGTACTTGTACCCCCTGTATATAGCCTCCACATTGACTCTGTACCGGTACCCCCTGTATATTGCCTCCACATTGACTCAGTACCGTAATACCCTGTATATTATCTCCACATTGACTCTGTACCAGTACCCCTGTATATAGCCTCCACATTGACTCGGTACTGGTACCCTCTGTATATAGCCTCCACATTGACTCTGTACCGGTACCCCCTGTATATAGCCTCCACATTGACTCTGTACCGGTACCACCTGTATATAGCCTCCACATTGACTCTGTACCGGTACCCCCTGTATATAGCCTCCACATTGACTCAGGAACGTAATACCCTGTATATAGCCTCCACATTGACTCTGTACCGGTACCCCCTGTATATAGCCTCCACATTGACTCTGTACCCCCTGTATATTGCCCCACATGTATATAGCCTCCACATTGACTCTGTACCGGTACCCCCTGTATATAGCCTCCACATTGACTCTGTACCGGTACCACCTGTATATAGCCTCCACATTGACTCTGTACCGGTACCCCCTGTATATAGCCTCCACATTGACTCAGGAACGTAATACCCTGTATATAGCCTCCACATTGACTCTGTACTTGTACCCCCTGTATATAGCCTCCACATTGACTCTGTACCGGTACCCCGTGTATATACCCTCCACATTGACTCTGTACCGGTACCCCCTGTATATAGCCTCCACATTGACTCTGTACCGGTACCCCCTGTATATTGCCTCCACATTGACTCAGTACCGTAATACCCTGTATATTATCTCCACATTGACTCTGTACCAGTACCCCTGTATATAGCCTCCAAATTGACTCGGTACTGGTACCCTCTGTATATAGCCTCCACATTGACTCTGTACCGGTACCCCCTGTATATAGCCTCCACATTGACTCTGTACCGGTACCACCTGTATATAGCCTCCACATTGACTCTGTACCGGTACCCCTGTATATAGCCTCCACATTGACTCAGTAACGTACCCCTGTATAATACATTGACTCTGTACCCCCTGTATATAGCCTCCACCTGTATATAGCCTCCACATTGACTCTGTATAAATACCCCTGTATATAGCCTCCACATTGACTCTGTACCGGTATTTGATTTGAAGCCCTGTATATAGCCTCCACATTGACTCTGTTGTTGTCAAGGTTTTTGTATATTGCCTCCACATTGACTCTGTTGTTGTCAAGGCGTATTAGAGTACCCCTGTATATTGCCTCCACATTGACTCTGTTTTAGAGTATTGTTGTTGTCCCCTGTATATTGCCTCCACATTGACTTGTGTTGTCAAGGTACCCCCTGTATATAGCCTCCACATTGACTCTGTAGAGTATTGTTGTATCCCCTGTGTTTTAGCCTCCACATTGACTCAGTATTGTTGTTGTCAAGTGTTTTAGAGTATTGTTGTTGTCAAGGTATTATCTCCACATTGACTCTGTACCAGTACCCCAAGGTGTTTATAGCCTCCACATTGACTCGTACTGGTACCCTCTGTTTATAGCCTCCACATTGACTCTGTTGTTGGTACCCCTGTATATAGCCTCCACATTGACTCTGTTGTCAAGGTGTTTTAGTACCACCTGTATATAGCCTCCACATTGACTCAGTAAAGGTGTTTTGGACCCCCTGTATATTGCCTCCACATTGACTCTGTCAAGGTGTTTTATATAGCCTCCACATTGACTCTGTCAAGGTGTTTTAGGTATTGTTGTGTATATAGCCTCCACATTGACTCAGTACCGTAATACCCTATATAGCCTTTTTATTGTTATGTAATTTTCTTGTGTTACAAGGTTTTTAACTATATAAATATTTTCTTAACTATATTTCTTGAACTGCGTTGTTGGTTAAGGGCTTGTATTGTTGTTGTCAGTAAGCATTGTTGTTGTCAAGGTGTTTTACACCTTGTTGTATGTCAAAGCATGTGACAAATATAAATTGATTTGATTTGAAGCCAGATCGGGAGAGGTGTTTTAAGAAGGTGTTTTAGAGTATTGTTGGACTCCAAGGTGTTTTGCCATTGTTGTTGTCAAGGTGTTTTAGAGTATTGTTGTTGTCAATGTGTTTTAGAGTATTGTTGTTGTCAAGGTGTTTTAGAGTATTGTTGTTGTCAAGGTGTTTTAGAGTATTGTTGTTGCAAAGGTGTTTGTTGTTGTCAAGGTGTTTTAGAGTATTGTTGTTGTCAAGGTGTTTTAGAGTATTGTTGTTGTCAAGGTGTTTTAGAGTATTGTTGTTGTCAAGGTGTTTTAGAGTATTGTTGTTGTCAAGGTGTTTTTAGAGTATTGTTGTTGTCAAGGTGTTTTGGAGTATTGTTGTTGTCAAGGTGTTTTAGAGTATTGTTGTTGTCAAGGTGTTTTAGAGTATTGTTGTTGTCAAGGTGTTTTAGAGTATTGTTGTTGTCAAGGTGTTTTAGAGTATTGTTGTTGTCAAGGTGTTTTAGAGTATTGTTGTTGTCAAGGCGTTTTAGAGTATTGTTGTTGTCAATGCGTTTTAGAGCATTGTTGTCAAGGTGTTTTAGAGTATTGTTGTTGTCAAGGTGTTTTAGAGTATTGTTGTTGTCAAGGTGTTTTAGAGTATTGTAGTTGTCAAGGTGTTTTAGAGTATTGTTGTTGTCAAGGTGTTTTAGAGTTGTTGTCAAGGTGTTTTATTGGTGTTTTAGAGTATTGTTTTTAGTCAAGGTGTTTTAGAGTATTGTTGTTGTCAAGGTGTCAATGCGTTTTAGAGTATTGCTGTAGTCATGGTGTTTTAGAGTATTGTTGATGCCAAGGCGTTTTAGAGTATTGTTGTTGTCGGCGCATTTTAGAGTATTGTTGTTGTCAAGGCGTATTAGAGTATTGTTGTTGTCAATGTGTTTTAGAGTATTGTTGTTGTCAGGGCGTTTTAGAGCATTGTTGTCAATGTGTTTTAGAGTATTGTTGTTGTCAAGGTGTTTTAGAGTATTGTTGTTGGCAAGGTGTTTTAGAGTATTGTTGTTGTCAATGTGTTTTAGAGTATTGTTGTTGTCAGGGCGTTTTAGAGCATTGTTGTCAATGTGTTTTAGAGTATTGTTGTTGCAAAGGTGTTTTAGAGTATTGTTGTTGTGAAGGTGTTTTAGAGTATTGTTGTTGTCAAGGTGTTTTAGAGTATTGTTGTTGTGAAGGTGTTTTAGAGTATTGTTGTTGTCAAGGTGTTTTAGAGTATTGTTGTTGTCAAGGCGTTTAGAGTATTGTTGTTGTCAAGGCGTTTAGAGTATTGTTGTTGTCAAGGTGTTTTAGAGTATTGTTGTTGTCAAGGCGTTTAGAGTATTGTTGTTGTCAAGGTGTTTTAGAGTATTGTTGTTGTCAAGGTGTTTTAGAGTATTGTTGTTGTCAAGGTGTTTTAGAGTATTGTTGTTGTCAAGGTGTTTTAGAGTATTGTTGTTGTGAAGGTGTTTTAGAGTATTGTTGTTGTCAAGGTGTTTTGGAGTATTGTTGTTGTCAAGGTGTTTTAGAGTATTGTTGTTGTCAAGGTGTTTTAGAGTATTGTTGTTGGCAAGGTGTTTTAGAGTATTGTTGTTGTCAAGGTGTTTTAGAGTATTGTTGTTGTCAAGGTGTTTTAGAGTATTGTTGTTGTCAAGGTGTTTTAGAGTATTGTTGTTGTCAAGGTGTTTTAGAGTATTGTTGTTGTCAAGGTGTTTTAGTGTTTTATTGTTGTTGTGAAGGTGTTTTAGAGTATTGTTGTTGTCAAGGTGTTTTAGAGTATTGTTGTTGTCAAGGTGTTTTAGAGTATTGTTGTTGTCAAGGTGTTTTAGAGTATTGTTGTTGGCAAGGTGTTTTAGAGTATTGTTGTTGTGAAGCTTATTAAAGTAAAGTTTTGTTTGTTTCTGGTCCTTATTTATTGAACCGTTTGCATTTTATTATAATTAATATATTTATTTTATTCTGTGTTTAAAGGTTTGAACACAGAATAAATCCTGAATCCTCAGTCAATTTGTAGCCCCAATTTCTTGCTTGTGTGGCTTCTCACTGTGTGCTGTTCTGTTTGCTCTACCTTGACTGAGAGCTGCTACCTACTGAACTAAGGCCTAGATCCAATCAGATCAAGGGTTAACCCGGGTGATAGTGGATGTTTTTGGAGGTGTTGGTAGGTGGAACTGCAATAGAGCTGTCAAATCGGTGCGCAGCTGCTCTTGTGATCGTTGTCAAGAAGCCACACCCATCCCACTCGGGTTAGAAATTCAGAACGAGAAAGTGTAAGCTATATTGAAATTATGACACTCAATTTGAAAATCATGAAACAAAATAATTCGTATTTCAATCAGTTTAATCGAGGCGTAGATTACATCTCACATTTCAGTGTTAGAACTGGTAAACAAGGCTGTATTGGATTTCTCTTAATTTAACTCCGTGCAGCCGATTGCAACGTCCGCTTTAGGTCCCGTATAATGCCGGGAGCTATTTGTGGATTCGACAGCTGTAAAGCAGCTCCACCCCCGACACCGTTAAAACAGCTATGTGGCTGTCGACTAAAGCGGATCTATTTGAATAGTGCCCTAAATTCTTTGCTGTGACATTTAAACCGTGTGTACTTCACCCTTCAACTTAAACAACGCTGTTTGATGGACTTCTGTAGTAGGCAAGCAGTTTGTTTCAATTAATTAATTAATCAACTTTTTCATATTTACCCCTGTAACTGTAACACCTTAATGAATTAGTTATTAATAATATTTATGTAGTTCTGTCTAGCGTGACCTGTTTCCTTACCATGTACCCAGTTGAAGTCTTTAATGACTCTGCCCTATCCCAAGAATTATGTGGTGTGTTACAATTGTCTATTTGGACAGATGTTGATATTATGTTGGCATTTGGACAGATGCTGAACTTTGATGAAGATGTAGTGTAAAACTCACCAGAGGAAATCTCACAGTGTGGGAGGTGTAACTGACGAACAGATCCCCGAGGACACTCAATGCTGAACAGAGGTCCGGCAGGTGTCCGGCCTGTGGAGTGCAGGAGACTGTCGTCCCATTGGACAGTCCTGTAAAGCACCTCCCCCTCCCCCTCCATCAGAAACATCAGCCCTGTCAACCTGCACTGGAACAGGCCTGCATGAGGGCACTGGAGCCTGGGGGCCACAGGACAGAAGTGGCACTCATTAAAAAAATATATATTTTAGATGGTTCCTCACCCAGGAAGTAGTGTATGGGCCAGGAGAAACTATAATCCATTGGTCAGGTTTTATTTCTATGTCAAATAAATGATGTCGCTTTGACTACGGCGATGTAGTTGCTGTCGCCGCATTATTACGTGTGACCGATGTGACATCACTGTGATCTGTATCAGGAAGTGGGCTGGCTGTCACTGGCAAAGCAGAGAACGCAACAATGCATTCTATTCATTTACAGCTCTCTTGCAGAATTTACCATATTACCTCACATCGCTTCTAAGACACAGAGGAAGGAAATACAAGACATGGCCAAAGGTACAGTATGTGGACATCCCTTCGAATTAGTGGATTCGTTGCTGACAGGTGTATAAAATCGAGCACACAGCCATGCGATCTCCATAGACAAACATTGGCAGTAGAATGAAGAGCTCAGTGACTTTCAACGTCATAGGATGCCACCTTTCCAACAAGTCAGTTCGTCAAATTTCTGCCCTATTAGAGAAACTGTAAATGCTGCTATTGTGAAGTGGAAACGTCTTGGAGCAACAACGGCTCAGTCGCTAATTGGCAGGCCACACAAGCTCAAAGAACGGGACCGCGAGTGCTGAAGTGTGTAAAAAGTTGTCTGTCCTTGTTTATCTTCACTACCGCGTTCCAAACTGAGTACCCTAAAATTCACTACTGCCATTTGGGCATTTTAGGGAATTGGTAAATGACCTGTTCACAGACAAGATGTACAGTGAGCTCCAAAGGTTTTGGCTCTGTACTCCAGCATTTGTGGATTTGAAATGATACAATGACTATGAAGTTGAAGTGCTGACAGACAGCTTTAATTTGAAGGTATTTTCATCCATATCAGGTGAATCGTTTAGAAATTACAACACTTTTTGTTCATACTGTAGTCCCCCCATTTTAGGGGACCAAAAGTGCTGTATTGGGACAAATTCGCTTATGTGTAATAAAGCAGTACACATACTGCTTTAATGTCATATCCTAACTTCCCCTGTTATTCTAATTGTGAGAGGTTAGGATGTCTTGGGGGTATGATATTTATGCGTCTGTAACTTTCTCGCTCATCGTTATTCCCGATTAATTATCCATCATTAGCAACATTAATGTAGAAGTGTTTAGAAACATATTCTATTCTTATTTACAATAAAAGTGACTCCAAAATGACACAATGCATTATTTACCATTCATTTCCTTTCTGTTGGGAACAAAATAATCTGACCAAATGCATCCAACCAGTTTGTGGAGTCTCCAGCTTGAATATGGGACCAAATACTTACCTGTTTACTATAGTGAACAAAAATATAAACGCAACATGTAAAGTGTTGAGCCCAGGTTTCATGAGCTGAAATAAAAGATCCCAGAAATGTTCCATATGCACAAAAAGCTTATTTCTCAAATATTTGGTTTTCTTCCATACCTGTTAGTGAGCATTTCTCCTTTGCCAAGATAATCCATCCACCTGACAGGTGTGACATATCAAGAAGCTGATTGAACAGCAGGGTAATTACATAGGTGCACCTTGTGCTGGGGACAATAAAAGGCCACTCTAAAATGAGCAGTTTGTCACACAACAAAAAATGCCAAGGATGTCTCAAGTTTTGAGGGAGCGTGCAATTGGCATGCTGACTGCAGTAATCTCCACTAGAGCTGTGTTCTGTATCTGTATTCCTAGTCATGTGGAATCCAGGATCAAATACATGTATTTCCTAATATGAACTTTAACTTCGTAAAATATTTGAAATTGTTTCATTTTGCATTTATATTTAATACACATAAAAGTTCATTTGTCTCAATGCTAATACAAAAAGTGCTGTAATTTCTGACAGTCTGCACTTTAACCTCACAGTCATTGTATCATTTCAAATCCAAAGTGCTGGAGTACAGAGTCAAAACTACAACAGAATTCACTGTCCCAATACTTTTGGAGCTCACTGTTTTTTTCTAGTATTGTTGTATTTCTGATGATACTGCCTTTATTGTTCTATTTATATCATAAATTCTATACATTATATCATCCTGCTGCCTTGTTTTGTATGAAGCAGGGCTCCCCTTGCCAAAAGACAAAGAAAGAAATAAAACAGCCCTACAAACTTCAACTAACCTGGCAACCACTAGCAAACAATCAATGGAAGTAATAGCGGCGTGTTTTCTTTCAGCTTAATTAACATCAAACCAAATATGGAGTTGATTTGAGTTGATTTGGCCGTTACATTTTGAACATTTCCACACGTGTCATCACTCCAACTGAGCGGCTGTTTAGACAAAACTGAACCACGAATTAGAGTTTCTCCTGGTTTTTAGACTTCTGTCAGCGTGAGGAACCATCTAACATCAGGTTGTAAAATCCTGACCTTCCCCTTCAAGTGAAAAATGCATTCATGGATAATAAATGCTAACCTGTAATGGGTTTTTGTCAATTGTGGATGGATGTTTTTCCATTCAGGTTCTGTCCAAAGAGTTGGGGTCTGGAATAGAAAAAGGAACACAAACATGTCAGCCAACACTTTAATCCACTGTTCCTAAGACATCATTGTAAATAATAATTTGCTCTTAACTGACTTGCCTGGTTAAATAAAAGTTTTAAAATATATATATATACACAGTGGGGCAAAAAAGTATTTAGTCAGCCACCAATTGTGCAAGTTCGCCCACTTAAAAAGATGAGAGAGGCCTGTAATTTTCAATCATAGGTACACTTCAAATATGACAGACAAAATGAGAAAAAAAATCCAGATAATCACATTGTAGGATTTTTTATGAATTTATTTGCAAATTATGGTGGAAAATAAGTATTTGGTCAATAACAAAAGTTTATCTCAATACTTTGTTATATACCCTTTGTTGGCAATGACAGAGGTCAAACGTTTTCTGTAAGTCTTCACAAGGTTGTCACACACTGTTGCTGGTATTTTGGCCCATTCGTCCATGCAGATCTCCTCTAGAGCAGTGATGTTTTGGGGCTGTTGCTGGGCAACACGGACTTTCAACTCCCTCCAAAGATTTTCTATGGGGTTGAGATCTGGAGACTGGCTAGGCCACTCCAGGACTTTGAAATACTTCTTACGAAGCCACTCCTTCGTTGCCCGGGCGGTGTGTTTGGGATCATTGTCATGCTGAAAGACCCAGCCACGTTTCATCTTCAATGCCCTTGCTGATGGAAGGAGGTTTTCACTCAAAATCTCACGATACATGGCCCCATTCATTCTTTCCTTTACACGGATCAGTCGTCCTGGTCCCTTTGCAGAAAAACAGCCCCAAAACATGATGTTTCCAACCCCATGCTTCACAGTAGGTATGGTGTTCTTTGGATGCAACTCAGCATTCTTTGTCCTCCAAACACGACGAGTTGAGTTTTTACCAAAAAGTTATATTTTGGTTTCATCTGACCATATGACATTCTCCCAATCTTCTTCTGGATCATCCAAATGCTCTCTAGCAAACTTCAGACCGGCCTGGACATGTCCTGGCTTAAGCAGGGGGACACGTCTGGCACTGCAGGATTTGAGTCCCTGGCGGCGTAGTGTGTTACTGATGGAAGGCTTTGTTACTTTGGTCCCAGCTCTCTGCAGGTCATTCACTAGGTCCCCCCGTCTGGTTCTGGGATTTTTGCTCACCGTTCTTGTGATCATTTTGACCCCACGGGGTGAGTTCTTGCGTGGAGCCCCAGATCGAGGGAGATTATCAGTGGTCTTGTATGTCTTCCATTTCCTAATAATTGCTCCCACAGTTGATTTCTTCAAACCAAGCTGCTTACCTATTGCAGATTCAGTCTTCCCAGCCTGGTGCAGGTCTACAATTTTGTTTCTGGTGTCCTTTGACAGCTCTTTGGTCATGGCCATAGTGGAGTTTGGAGTGTGATTAATACAGGTAACGAGTGGAGGACAGAGGAGCCTCTTAAAGAAGAAGTTACAGGTCTGTGAGAGCCAGAAATCTTGCTTGTTTGTAGGTGACCAAATACTTATTTTCCACCATAATTAATTAAAAATCCTACAATGTGATTTTCTGAATTTTTTTCCCTAATTTTGTCTGTCATAGTTGAAGTGTACCTATGATGAAAATTACAGGCCTCTTGCATCTTTTTTATGTGGGAGAACTTGCACAATTGGTGGCTGACTATATACGTTTTTTGCCCCACTGTATGTATATATATACAGTGCCTTGCGAAAGTATTCGGCCCCCTTGAACTTTGCGACCTTTTGACACATTTCAGGCTTCAAACATAAAGATATAAAACTGTATTTTTTTGTGAAGAATCAACAACAAGTGGGACACAATCATGAAGTGGAACAACATTTATTGGATATTTCAAATATAAAAAAAAAAATCAAAAACTGAATAATTGGGCGTGCAAAATTATTCAGCCCCTTTACAGTGCAGCAAACTCTCTCCAGAAGTTCAGTGAGGATCTCTGAATGATCCAATGTTGACCTAAATGACTAATGATGATAAATACAATCCACCTGTGTGTAATCAAGTCTCCGTATAAATGCACCTGCACTGTGATAGTCTCAGAGGTCCGTTAAAAGCGCAGAGAGCATCATGAAGAACAAGGAACACACCAGGCAGGTCCGAGATACTGTTGTGAAGAAGTTTAAAGCCGGATTTGGATACAAAAAGATTTCCCAAGCTTTAAACATCCCAAGGAGCACTGTGCAAGCGATAATATTGAAATGGAAGGAGTATCAGACCACTGCAAATCTACCAAGACCTGGCCGTCCCTCTAAACTTTCAGCTCATACAAGGAGAAGACTGATCAGAGATGCAGCCAAGAGGCCCATGATCACTCTGGATGAACTGCAGAGATCTACAGCTGAGGTGGGAGACTCTGTCCATAGGACAACAATCAGTCGTATATTGCACAAATCTGGCCTTTATGGAAGAGTGGCAAGAAGAAAGCCATTTCTTAAAGATATCCATAAAAAGTGTTGTTTAAAGTTTGCCACAAGCCACCTGGGAGACACACCAAACATGTGGAAGAAGGTGCTCTGGTCAGATGAAACCAAAATTGAACTTTTTGGCAACAATGCAAAATGTTATGTTTGGCGTAAAAGCAACACAGCTCATCACCCTGAACACACCATCCCCACTGTCAAACATGGTGGTGGCAGCATCATGGTTTGGGCCTGCTTTTCTTCAGCAGGGACAGGGAAGATGGTTAAAATTGATGGGAAGATGGATGGAGCCAAATACAGGACCATTCTGGAAGAATTGATGGAGTCTGCAAAAGACCTGAGACTGGGACGGAGATTTGTCTTCCAACAAGACAATGATCCAAAACATAAAGCAACATCTACAATGGAATGGTTCAAAAATAAACATATCCAGGTGTTAGAATGGCCAAGTCAAAGTCCAGACCTGAATCCAATCGAGAATCTGTGGAAAGAACTGAAAACTGCTGTTCACAAATGCTCTCCATCCAACCTCACTGAGCTCGAGCTGTTTTGCAAGGAGGAATGGGAAAAAATGTCAGTCTCTCGATGTGCAAAACTGATAGAGACATACCCCAAGCGACATACAGCTGTAATCGCAGCAAAAGGTGGCGCTACAAAGTATTAACTTAAGGGGGCTGAATAATTTTGCACGCCCAATTTTTCAGTTTTTTATTTGTTAAAAAAGTTTGAAATATCCAATAAATGTTGTTCCACTTCATGATTGTGTCCCACTTGTTGTTGATTCTTCACAAAAAAATACAGTTTTATATCTTTATGTTTGAAGCCTGAAATGTGTCAAAAGGTCGCAAAGTTCAAGGGGGCCGAATACTTTCGCAAGGCACTATATATATAAAATAAATGATTACTTACATGAATGTGGCTAGAAGTCTTAAACCCCTTTGGAATCCCTGAAATAAGAATCAATGGTCAACATTTTCTCACTTGTTTTTGGATTTGGAGCCATCTGGTACTGTATCTCAGAAACAAACCCATGGACACATTATACACACCATTGTATATTTGTATTAAACCAAATAAACAACTGTCGAACATGAATATAAATCGAGATATTCACCCCACATAATATTCTGTATAAGACTAACTTTCATCTGTGTATTCATTTTTTAGAAAGTCACTTATTTTGCCCCCAATGTCTAGATAATTCAACATTACCAGGTAAACATTTACTTCAAAGTTTTACACTCATTACTAACATTTAAAACGGGCACCATCATGTGGAATAGACCTAATACAAGTCAAGGTATGACTTACCTCGATTGAATGTTTTTGATTCTTCCATTCTGGTTCCCTCTGATCCAATGGCATCATCCCTTTGTTTCTGAACATTTCCTCCAGATCCCACTGTGGGCATTGTGTACTTTATGTCAAAAGCTTGAGGGCCACTGATATTGAAGCCAAGGTAAAATGAGATGTTGCCATCCTTCCACACACTGGCCTGCTTCTGGGGACAAATCTCGATCTCTTTATCTGCCATACGGGCAAATGCTTTATGCACTCTGACCACTCCATTGACACGAAGAAGGTGATCCTGAATGCAAGTGTCCCTGATCTCTGCACTGCCTCTTGTTTTATTGAGAGTCCTTGATTTCCTTTTTTTCAGATCCACACAGATGTCGTCTATGCTTGATTTGTGAACAAGTCTTTTCAACCCAGCACCTTTACCCAGGTAAAACAAGGGCACAAGTTCCCTAGATTGTAGGTACTTCTTGTATTTGTTGTCAAAGGCCTGTTTCATGCACTCAACATACTTGTTAAGATCAATGTCATTGGTGACATCGCCCTCTCTTGCCTCCTCGGGCCAAAACAGTAGAAGGACAAGGAGGTAAAACTCTGGAGTCCAAAGTGTGGTATTTTCTTTCTCCATGAATTTCTGAAGAATGGCTCTAAGTTGTGGTAGAGTTGCAGGTTCTGGAGATGCCACTGGCCCATTGGTCTGGAGGATGTTGGCCAGGATGTAATTACAGGCAGTGTTGACATCGTCAGGGTTTTCTTTATTGATTATTTTCCACAGCTCTGTGATTTTACTCAAGTTGGCATTTCGATTGAGGGTGGAGAGGCCAGGAAAGGTAGAGGCCATTTTTTCTTTGAGTGTCTTTAATGGTAGTTCCTCTTTTGGACTGGGGGCACTTGTATACTTGCAAAAACAATCAACAATGTCTCGCTGAAAGTATGGTGTCTGATCCTTCCAGTTCCTGGGCTCAGAGTAAGTGAGGTAACTCTCAAAAAAATTGTAAAATTTCCTTTCAACCGCAACTCTGAGGCTGGTGATGAAAGTCTGGTACTTCATGAGCTTTCTGTCCTCAGACAGTATCGAGAGATGTTCAGCTGATATTTCCTGGGTAAGGATTTTCCTCCATTTTGGGTTGAGATTTGTGAGGGAATTATAAACAATGTTAGCAACCTGTAGATAACCAAAGATTCCCCTGTTGTTGAAGGTGTGATACATTTTCGTTGGACTGTCACCCTCCATGTGATTCACTGATTCCCTTTCAGCTAACTCCTCCTCTTGTTTGAAAGCCTTGATGGCTTTCTCTGCCCAAAACAAAATATCTCTGGTCCCTGATTTTTCACCTGATTTGCCATTGACTTGTTTATACAAATGGTTCTTATGAACTTGTCCCAGTGTATCAGCAATGAATGAGTTGGTGGGAACTCTCTCTTTAGCTTTTTCAGCCCAAATCTCAGCTCTTGTAAAATCAGACATTTTGATGTAGTAAAAACGTGCAAGAGATTGAGGGTAGAACGGGTCATGTTTAAATGTTTCTGATGCGGTTTTCAACACATTCGCACATTCGGGAATGCCTTCATGTTTCTCAATATCTAGAATTAACCTGGAAAAGATCTCTTGGCCATTTGAGGTTGTTTCTCTCTTTGTTAACATGTCTTTGAAGAACAGTAACAAGGATGGCTGAATTTGTTGTCTGGTTAAGTACTGCAGAAAGGCCAGTGTTGCTGAGCTCCTAGCGATACCAGCATCTGCCAGCAACTGAACACATTGCTGTGCAAGTACTGGGTGTGCTATGCGGACTCTCTTGTCTTCTCCTCCATGTCTTGAGAATGTGACTATGAGATCACTGAAAGGTTGCATGCGTTTCTCAAATGACAAGTTCACACCAAAGGGGTCTTGATGGCTGAGGAATGCCTCACATTGTGACTGTAAGAGGTAGGAGCCAGGGACATAGGAGTTCACCAGAGCTAAAAAGGCAAAGAGTTTGGTGTTGCGGGAGACTTTGTTTTGCTGAAGATATTTGATGATTTCTTTTCCCTCTTCCGAACAAAATGTTTTTCTCGTGTATTCTTCATTGAAATTATTTAGCATTATGTTAAAGCCGTGAAACTTCCCCATCTCGTCTCTGTGATGCCTCTGTACTAGTTTGTCTTTGCTAACAAAGCGTGTTTTCTCTTTGTCAGAAAGACGTGATTTCAGGAGTAAATCTGCCTCAGTTCTACTCTCATCCTCCTCATCGTCTATGATACAGGTCGAGCGTATGCATTGTAGAACGATGACCACTGGGAATTGAGCACTGATTTTTTGCTCTGTTATTTCTCTGATGAGGAATTCCTGTAAGTGGTCCCTCAGGTGTTCATTGTCCTGCAAAAGAAGCACTGTATTCTGCTTTTCTGGATCACCGGTAGCAAAAAGTTCGACCACCTGTTTAGCAATAATCCTGGTGTCCGACAGGGGGTCTTTCTGGACTTGTTTGCCCAAATCTTTCTTGTCAGAAGACGGGTCGACTAGAACAGCACACCTGAGCTCTTTCCTCAGGTCCCAGAGTATTTGCATGGCCAGGGTGGTTCCTCCACTGCCTGGCTGGTGCAACAGCTTAATACTGTTTACACTCCAACTGCCCTGTCTCTGTAACTTGATGAGTTCCTTCAGCTTTTCATAACCATCTCTTCTGATACATTCAATGTCCTTTTTTTCTCCTGTAGGTGTGGCACTGCTGTCAGAGTTTTCCCTCTCATCGGCCAGGTAAAAGTTCATCCATTTAGGTGGGGTTCCCTTGTAAAAATCTGTCTCAGTCTCCAAAGCAACTGCTGGGTCGATTTGTTCTCCTTCAAACTCACTTGCACTCAAGACATCTAGAAATGAGAGTGAGTCCATGAGTTCACTGTCCATGAGAATCACCCCCCCTCCAGCATTGGGTAGGGTTGGTATCACTTTGCCTGCCATGACAGGTAGCTATGTTGAGACTCTCTCACAGTGGAGGGAAAAGAGATTTGCATCTGATGGCATCTGATGACTCCTGCAAAGGCTGATAATTCCTGTGGCAAGGAGGGAGTAACCTTTCCCCTAGGCTATTACTAAGTACAGCACAGATAAGACTGGAATATCAACCAATCCAACTAATGTATTGCATGTATTTTCTCTTTGCAAATCACATGAGTGCGAGGCATGGCCGTGAATCAGAGACGTATAGGGTGCTCAGAGGCTGTGTTCAGAGGGAGGTTCAAAAATAGTTGATTGATTTGAGATAAAGCCAATGGTTGTTGGTCAGGACTTTGTTCCTTGCTTTCTATTGGGTTTAACGAAGGCCACATTTGAATGAAGCTTTGTTAAACAAAGACAATGTTATTTTTTACGTGGAGCTGTCGTTTGTTCCAGTTGATCTTGGTTATTTTCAACAGGTTTTTGTCATGTCCAGTCTACAGGGAGAATGTTCCGGAAACAAACAACGTTTCAGTCAAAATAAGATTAAGTTTGATGAATGAAAACCAGGCAAAAATTACTGAATTACAATGAAGAAATACTGATACAAAATACTGATACAAAATACTGTCAAGATCAAGGGACAATTTCAGCTTGATCTGATATAGTTAAAACCCTGCTGAATTACTAATTTTTACAAACAAAATACCAGACTTGTATTTTGTATTGTACAGTATTTAAAAAAATATATATGGTTTTTGCATTTCAAAATACAAAAATACATTTGGAAGTAGATGGGCCGAACAGCAACAAAATTCTCAGTAACTGTTACAAAAACGTTTTACTTGCTATGACTGTTATATGTTGTCGTTTATCTACCTTAGTTGAAGCAAGTCAAGCTGGATAACAGTGTCTGCTAAATGACCAAAATCGAAATGTATAATTGAAAATGAACACACCAAAATAAACTGCAAAGCACACTGGGTATTCTTTTTGAACTCATTTCAGGGGCGGAGCTCATTAGAATAGTACTCAGCATGCTTTGCAATTGTTCACTTTTACATATACATTTACATTTGTCATGTAACAGAAGCTTTTATTACGCCATAGTGCAATTAGACTTCTGATACCAATGCAGGATGAAAAGCGAGGGGCCACAAAATGTAAACGTATTTTGCATTTTGAAAATACAAATGACAGTATTTTGAGAATACCAAATATCGAATACATTGGATTGTAGTTCAGCCCAGTGTAATTCAAATGACAAAATACTCAGAAGTAATTAAAATACGTATTTCTAATACAGTTAAAAGACCATTTCAGCTCGATCTAATACAGCTAAAACACTGCTGAACTACGCATCTTACAAACTAATTAACATACATATACTGTAAAAGCATACACTTTTAAAGTGATTTCCTAGTGAATGGGATAGAAGGCATTTTGAAACCCTTTGCCCTGATTCCTCACCCACTGTATAAAGCTACTGTAAGCTGTGTGTATTTGTTGGTCTGTTGCCATAGAAGCCAGGAAGCCAGCAAATATGACCCCATTGGCCCATGTGAGTATTCGGTGGGTAAGGTGGGCACTAGCTATCCCACATCAAGCCCAACCTGCCCAGCACATGGTAGCCCACACCAGCCCAACACTTGTATACACCGAGACCACACCATCCCAACACAGGCTAGCCAACACCAAGCTCACACCAGCCCAACACTGGTTATCCCACACCAAGCCCACATTAGCCTTACACGGGCCAGCCGAGACCAACCCAACACAGGCATAGGCTAGACCAAACTCAAATCAGCCTAACACATGCTAGCCACAAAAAGCCCCCACCAGCCCAACACAGGCTAACCCACACCAAGTCCAGCACAGGCTAACCCACATCAAAAACACAGAATTTTTTGGGGCAAAAACACTACAATGAATACTGTAGTATTTACTGTGGTATGCTGTAGTATTTACAGTTAACTATAGTATAAATACTGTAGTAAAAGAGAACTGTAGTGTACACTATAGTAATTAATGTAGTGTTTTTGCAGATTGTAATATACTGTAGTAATTAATGTAGTATTTTTGAAGATTGTAATATACTGTAGTATTTACCATATTATTTTAGTTGTATTATCTTTGACATAGAACTGGAGGCTTTCTCTTTTGCTCTATTAGTATTACTGGAGAAATAGTAAAATAGCACATTTTCATAACCTGTAGGTAGGACTGGGGTCTGAACAGATTGTTCAGCGCTTCTGCTATTTTTTACAACTTGCATGTACCAAATGGGGATATGGGGAGGGGAATGGGCAGGGTATGAGCAAATGAAATACTGTAGTATTTAGTAGTGGTTTTGCAGACCGTAGTGTTTTTGAAGACATTACTGTAGTATTACTGTAGTATCTACAGTATACGACAAAATTCTATAGTAACTCCTACACATGAGGGATACTGCAGTGTAGTATGTTATTGTACGGTGTAGTCGCATCAGTCGAATGTGAGCGGCCTACATGGGGACAATATTTGAACCTGCATTGGGCCCACATCGTGCCAATGTGGGCATGTTTGCTGGGACTCCTACTTCCATGGAACAACAGTGTGCAGGATATCCTACACTCTACACTATGTGTTAATTCCCATCGACTCTGTTCCAAGTTATTGTCACGTTCTGACCATCGTTCGTGTGTGTTTTCCTTGTTTTAGTGTTGGTCAGGACGTGAGCTGGGTGGGCATTCTATGTTGTGTGTCTGGTTTGTCTATTTCTATGTTTGGCCTGATATGGTTCTCAATCAGAGGCAGGTGTTAGTCATTGTCTCTGATTGGGAACCATATTTAGGTAGCCTGTTTTGTGTTGGGTTTTTGTGGGTGATTGTTCCTGTCTTTGTGTTTGTGGCACCAGATAGGACTGTTTTGGTTTTTTCACGGTTCTTGTTTTGTAGATTGTTGTACTTTCATCTTTATTAAAGATGTACAAAACTAACCACGCTGCATTTTGGTCCGCCTCTCTTTCACCAGAAGAAAACCGTTACAGTTATACACCTCGGTGCCATTCTCAGTAATTAAACTCATAGCGAATTGAATGTTCATATCATTGTATGTGGTTATCAAAAATGTATTCAGTATTCCATTCACCACCAAAGTACTTTTTTATTAACAGTGGTCTAATCTCCACCACCATCTTAACATTCACTTCCTCTGTCAACGTTGCCGGTGACGGGGACTTAGTTCAACCGTTATTCAATGAACTTCCTGTCTAATACTCTATAATTTAGAAAATCACTTTTTAATCTGCTTGGTCTTTCCTCTATTTCCATTCTGGATACTTACGTTGTCATCTCCTCTCTCCGTGAATAGAGATTATCTTGTGCTCTGTCGTCTCCAAATGGATCCTGCTGCACAAAGACAGATTTAGTTTCGTTTTTACTTAAACCACTCCTACATGATAAACCACTCCAACATGTAGAAAAACACTTTTTCAGGATACGGATCCTACGCAAGAGATTCGTCACAAATGGCCTTCTATTCCCTGTATAGTCTACTACTTCATAGGGCTCTGGTGCAATGTAGTGCACTATATAGGGAATATGAAGCCATTTAGGACACTTGCTAAAGGCAGTTCACTCATAATAGGGAACTGAAATTCATACATATGAAATATCGCACGACGCCATGTAATGGAACTACACAACCCCAGTCTAACACCATGTAATGGAACTACACAACCCCAGTCTAACACCATGTAATGGAACTACACAACCCCAGTCTAACACCATGTAATGGAACTACACAACCCCAGTCTAACACCATGTAATGGAACTACACAACCCCAGTCTAACACCATGTAATGGAACTACACAACCCCAACACCATGTCTAACACCAACACCATGTAATGGAACTACACAACCCCAGTCTAACACCATGTAATGGAACTACACAACCCCACAACCCCAGTCAACCCCAAACACCATGTAATGGAACTACACAACCCCAGTCTAACACCATGTAATGGAACTATATAACCCCAGTCTAACACCATGTAATGGAACTAGTCTAACACCATGTAATGGAACTACACAACCCCAGTCTAACACCATGTAATGGAACTACACAACCCCAGTCTAACACCATGTAATGGAACTACAACCCCAGTCAACCCCAACCCCAGTCTAACACCATGTAATGGAACTACACAACCCCAGTCTAACACCATGTAATGGAACTACACAACCCCAGTCTAACACCATGTAATGGAACTACACAACCCCAGTCTAACACCATGTAATGGAACTACACAACCCCAGTCTAACACCATGTAATGGAACTATACAACCCCAGTCTAACACCATGTAATGGAACTACACAACCCCAGTCTAACACCATGTAATGGAACTACACAACCCCAGTCTAACACCATGTAATGGGAACTACACAACCCCAGTCTAACACCATGTAATGGAACTACAACAACCCCAGTCTAACACCATGTAATGGAACTACACAACCCCAGTCTAACACCATGTAATGGAACTACACAACCCCAGTCTAACACCATGTAATGGAACTACACAACCCCAGTCTAACACCATGTAATGGAACTAACAACCCCAGTCTAACACCATGTAATGGAACTACACAACATGTAATGGAACTACACAACCCCAGTCTAACACCATGTAATGGAACTACACAACCCCAGTCTAACACCATGTAATGGAACTACACAACCCCAGTCTAACACCATGTAATGGAACTACACAACCCCAGTCTAACACCATGTAATGGAACTACAACCCCAGTCTACAACCCCAGTCTAACACCATGTAATGGAACTACACAACCCCAGTCTAACACCATGTAATGGAACTACACAACCCCAGTCTAACACCATGTAATGGAACTACACAACCCCAGTCTAACACCATGTAATGGAACTACACAACCCCAGTCTAACACCATGTAATGGAACTACACAACCCCAGTCTAACACCATGTAATGGAACTATACAACCCCAGTCTAACACCATGTAATGGAACTACACAACCCCAGTCTAACACCATGTAATGGAACTACACAACCCCAGTCTAACACCATGTAATGGAACTACACAACCCCAGTCTAACACCATGTAATGGAACAGTCTAACCCCAGTCTAACACCATGTAACACCATGTAATGGAACTAATGGAACTACACAACCCCAGTCTAACACCATGTAATGGAACTACACAACCCCAGTCTAACACCATGTAATGGAACTACACAACCCCAGTCTAACACCATGTAATGGAACTACAACCCCAGTCTAACACCATGTAATGGAACTAGTCTAACACCATGTAATGGAACTACACAACCCCAGTCTAACACCATGTAATGGAACTACACAACCCCAGTCTAACACCATGTAATGGAACTACACAACCCCAGTCTAACACCATGTAATGGGAACTATACAACCCCAGTCTAACACCATGTAATGGAACTACACAACCCCAGTCTAACACCATGTAATGGAACTACACAACCCCAGTCTAACACCATGTAATGGAACTACACAACCCCAGTCTAACACCATGTAATGGAACTACAACCCCAGTCTAACACCATGTAATGGAACTGTAATGGACACAACCCCAGTCTAACACCATGTAATGGAACTACACAACCCCAGTCTAACACCATGTAATGGAACTATACAACCCCAGTCTAACACCATGTAATGGAACTACACAACCCCAGTCTAACACCATGTAATGGAACACCAACCCCAGTACCATGTAATGGAACTACACAACCCCAGTCTAACACCATGTAATGGAACTACACAACCCCAGTCTAACACCATGTAATGGAACTATACAGTCTAACCCCAGTCTAACAGTCATGTAATGGAACTACACAACCCCAGTCTAACACCATGTAATGGAACTACACAACCCCAGTCTAACACCATGTAATGGAACTACACAACCCCAGTAACACCATGTAATGGAACTACACAACCCCAGTCTAACACCATGTAATGGAACTAGTCAACAACCCCAGTCTAACACCATGTAATGGAACTATACAACCCCAGTCTAACACCATGTAATGGAACTATACAACCCCAGTCTAACACCATGTAATGGAACTATACAACCCCAGTCTAACACCATGTAATGGAACTACACAACCCCAGTCTAACACCATGTAATGGAACTACACAACCCCAGTCTAACACCATGTAATGGAACTACACAACCCCAGTCTAACACCATGTAATGGAACTACACAACCCCAGTCTAACACCATGTAATGGAACTACACAACCCCAGTCTAACACCATGTAATGGAACTATACAACCCCAGTCTAACACCATGTAATGGAACTATACAACCCCAGTCTAACACCATGTAATGGAACCCCAGTCTAACACCATGTAATGGAACTATACAACCCCAGTCTAACACCATGTAATGGAACTATACAACCCCAGTCTAACACCATGTAATGGAACTACACAACCCCAGTCTAACACCATGTAATGGAACTACACAACCCCAGTCTAACACCATGTAATGGAACTACACAACCCCAGTCTAACACCATGTAATGGAACTACACAACCCCAGTCTAACACCATGTAATGGAACTATATAACCCCACAACCCCAGTCTAACACCATGTAATAAATGGAACTATATAACCCCAGAACTAATGGAACTACAACCCCAGTCTAACACCATGTAATGGAACTACACAACCCCAGTCTAACACCATGTAATGGAACTATATAACCCCAGTCTAACACCATGTAATGGAACTAACAACCCCAGTCTAACACCATGTAATGGAACTACACAACCCCAGTCTAACACCATGTAATGGAACTACACAACCCCAGTCTAACACCATGTAATGGAACTATACAACCCCAGTCTAACACCATGTAATGGAACTACACAACCCCTAACACCATGTAATGGAACTAACAACCCCACCACCATGTAATGGAACTACACAACCCCAGTCTAACACCATGTAATGGAACTACAACCCCAGTCCACCAGTCTAACACCATGTAATGGAACTATACAACCCCAGTCTAACACCATGTAATGGAACTATACAACCCCAGTCTAACACCATGTAATGGAACTACACAACCCCAGTCTAACACCATGTAATGGAACTATACAACCCCAGTCTAACACCATGTAATGGAACTATACAACCCCAGTCTAACACCATGTAATGGAACTAGTCTAACCCCAGTCTAACACCATGTAATGGAACTATACAACCCCAGTCTAACACCATGTAATGGAACTATACAACCCCAGTCTAACACCATGTAATGGAACTACACAACCCCAGTCTAACACCATGTAATGGAACTACACAACCCCAGTCTAACACCATGTAATGGAACTATACAACCCCAGTCTAACACCATGTAATGGAACTCTAACACAACCCCAGTCTAACACCATGTAATGGAACTACACAACCCCAGTCTAACACCATGTAATGGAACTACAACCCAGTCTAACACCATGTAATGGAACTATACAACCCCAGTCTAACACCATGTAATGGAACTACACAACCCCAGTCTAACACCATGTAACACCATGTAATGGAACTATACAACCCCAGTCTAACACCATGTAATGGAACTATAACACCATGTAATGGAACTATAGTCTAACACCATGTAATGGAACTACACAACCCCAGTCTAACACCATGTAATGGAACTACACAACCCCAGTCTAACACCATGTAATGGAACTACACAACCCCAGTCTAACACCATGTAATGGAACTACACAACCCCAGTCTAACACCATGTAATGGAACTATACAACCCCAGTCTAACACCATGTAATGGAACTATATAACCCCAGTCTAACACCATGTAATGGAACTACACAACCCCAGTCTAACACCATGTAATGGAACTACACAACCCCAGTCTAACACCATGTAATGGAACTACACAACCCCAGTCTAACACCATGTAATGGAACTACACAACCCCAGTCTAACACCATGTAATGGAACTACACAACCTAACACCATGTCTAACAACCCCAGTCTAACACCATGTAATGGAACTATACAACCCCAGTCTAACACCATGTAATGGAACTACACAACCCCAGTCTAACACCATGTAATGGAACTACAACAGTCTAACCCCAGTCTAACACCATGTAATGGAACTATACAACCCCAGTCTAACACCATGTAATGGAACTATACAACCCCAGTCTAACACCATGTAATGGAACTATACAACCCCAGTCTAACACCATGTAATGGAACACCCCAGTCTAACACCATGTAATGGAACTATACAACCCCAGTCTAACACCATGTAATGGAACTACACAACCCCAGTCCCCAACACCATGTAATGGAACTACACAACCCCAGTCTAACACCATGTAATGGAACTACACAACCCCAGTCTAACACCATGTAATGGAACTACACAACCCCAGTCTAACACCATGTAATGGAACTACACAACCCCAGTCTAACACCATGTAATGGAACTACACAACCCCAGTCTAACACCATGTAATGGAACTACACAACCCCAGTCTAACACCATGTAATGGAACTACACAACCCCAGTCTAACACCATGTAATGGAACTATACAACCCCAGTCTAACACCATGTAATGGAACTATACAACCCCAGTCTAACACCATGTAATGGAACTACACAACCCCAGTCTAACACCATGTAATGGAACTATAGTCTAACCCCAGTCTAACACCATGTAATGGAACTACACAACCCCAGTCTAACACCATGTAATGGAACTACACAACCCCAGTCTAACACCATGTAATGGAACTATACAACCCCAGTCTAACACCATGTAATGGAACTACACAACCCCAGTCTAACACCATGTAATGGAACTATACAACCCCAGTCTAACACCATGTAATGGAACTATACAACCCCAGTCTAACACCATGTAATGGAACTACACAACCCCAGTCTAACACCATGTAATGGAACTATACAACCCCAGTCTAACACCATGTAATGGAACTACACAACCCCAGTCTAACACCATGTAATGGAACTACACAACCCCAGTCTAACACCATGTAATGGAACTATACAACCCCAGTCTAACACCATGTAATGGAACTACACAACCCCAGTCTAACACCATGTAATGGAACTCTCTAACACCATGTAATGGAACTATACAACCCCAGTCTAACACCATGTAATGGAACTATACAACCCCAGTCTAACACCATGTAATGGAACTACACAACCCCAGTCTAACACCATGTAATGGAACTATACAACCCCAGTCTAACACATGTAATGGAACTAACCATGTAATGGAACTATACAACCCAGTCTAACACCATGTAATGGAACTATACAACCCCAGTCTAACACCATGTAATGGAACTAACAACCCCAGTCTAACACCATGTAATGGAACTAGTCTAACACCATGTAATGGAACTACAACCCCAGTCTAACACCATGTAATGGAACTATACAACCCCAGTCTAACACCATGTAATGGAACTAACACCATGTAATGGAACTATACAACCCCAGTCTAACACCATGTAATGGAACTACATAACCCCAGTCTAACACCATGTAATGGAACTATACAACCCCAGTCTAACACCATGTAATGGAACTACACAACCCCAGTCTAACACCATGTAATGGAACTACACAACCCCAGTCTAACACCATGTAATGGAACTACACAACCCCAGTCTAACACCATGTAATGGAACTATACAACCCCAGTCTAACACCATGTAATGGAACTACACAACCCCAGTCTAACACCATGTAATGGAACTATATAACCCCAGTCTAACACCATGTAATGGAACTATACAACCCCAGTCTAACACCATGTAATGGAACTACACAACCCCAGTCTAACACCATGTAATGGAACTACACAACCCCAGTCTAACACCATGTAATGGAACTACACAACCCCAGTCTAACACCATGTAATGGAACTAACAACCCCAGTCTAACACCATGTAATGGAACTACACAACCCCAGTCTAACACCATGTAATGGAACTATACAACCCCAGTCTAACACCATGTAATGGAACTACACAACCCCAGTCTAACACCATGTAATGGAACTATACAACCCCAGTCTAACACCATGTAATGGAACACAACCCCATGTCTAACACCATGTAATGAACTATACAACCCCAGTCTAACACCATGTAATGGAACTACACAACCCCAGTCTAACACCATGTAATGGAACTATATAACCCAAACACCATGTAATGGAACAGTCTAACACCATGTAATGGAACTACACAACCCCAGTCTAACACCATGTAATGGAACTATACAACCCCAGTCTAACACCATGTAATGGAACTATACAACCCCAGTCTAACACCATGTAATGGAACTACACAACCCCAGTCTAACACCATGTAATGGAACTACCAACCCCAGTCTAACACCATGTAATGGAACTATACAACCCCAGTCTAACACCATGTAATGGAACTATACAACCCCAGTCTAACACCATGTAATGGAACTACACAACCCCAGTCTAACACCATGTAATGGAACTATACAACCCCAGTCTAACACCATGTAATGGAACTACACAACCCCAGTCTAACACCATGTAATGGAACTATACAACCCCAGTCTAACACCATGTAATGGAACTAACACAACCCCAGTCTAACACCATGTAATGGAACTAACAACCCCAGTCTAACACCATGTAATGGAACTATACAACCCCAGTCTAACACCATGTAATGGAACTATACAACCCCAGTCTAACACCATGTAATGGAACTATACAACCCCAGTCTAACACCATGTAATGGAACTACACAACCCCAGTCTAACACCATGTAATGGAACTACACAACCCCAGTCAACCCAGGAACTCTCTAACACCATGTAATGGAACTATACAACCCCAGTCTAACACCATGTAATGGAACTATACAACCCCAGTCTAACACCATGTAATGGAACTATACAACCCCAGTCTAACACCATGTAATGGAACTACACAACCCCAGTCTAACACCATGTAATGGAACTACACAACCCCAGTCTAACACCATGTAATGGAACTATACAACCCCAGTCTAACACCATGTAATGGAACTACACAACCCCAGTCTAACACCATGTAATGGAACTATACAACCCCAGTCTAACACCATGTAATGGAACTATACAACCCCAGTCTAACACCATGTAATGGAACTATACAACCCCAGTCTAACACCATGTAATGGAACTATACAACCCCAGTCTAACACCATGTAATGTCTAACACCATGAACTATACAACCCCAGTCTAACACCATGTAATGGAACTATACAACCCCAGTCTAACACCATGTAATGGAACTACACAACCCCAGTCTAACACCATGTAATGGAACTATACAACCCCAGTCTAACACCATGTAATGGAACTATACAACCCCAGTCTAACACCATGTAATGGAACTATACAACCCCAGTCTAACACCATGTAATGGAACTACAACCCCAACCCCAGTCTAACACCAGTCTAACACCATGTAATGGAACTATACAACCTAACACATGTAATGGA
This sequence comes from Oncorhynchus nerka, assembly GCF_034236695.1. Lineage (NCBI taxonomy): Eukaryota > Metazoa > Chordata > Actinopteri > Salmoniformes > Salmonidae > Oncorhynchus > Oncorhynchus nerka. The sequence continues at coordinate 41,519,850 of NC_088414.1, forward strand.
ACTAACAACCCCAGTCTAACACCATGTAATGGAACTACACAACCCCAGTCTAACACCATGTAATGGAACTATAACCCCAGTCTAACACCATGTAATGGAACTATACAACCCCAGTCTAACACCATGTAATGGAACTACACAACCCCAGTCTAACACCATGTAATGGAACTACACAACCCCAGTCTAACACCATGTAATGGAACTATACAACCCCAGTCTAACACCATGTAATGGAACTATACAACCCCAGTCTAACACCATGTAATGGAACTATATAACCCCAGTCTAACACCATGTAATGGAACTATATAACCCCAGTCTAACACCATGTAATGGAACTACACAACCCCAGTCTATGTAATGGAACTACCAGTCTAACACCATGTAATGGAACTACACAACCCCAGTCTAACACCATGTAAACTGGAACTGTAATGGAACTACAAACCCCAGTCTAACACCATGTAATGGAACTACACAACCCCAGTCTAACACCATGTAATGGAACTACACAACCCCAGTCTAACACCATGTAATGGAACTACACAACCCCAGTCTAACACCATGTAATGGAACTACACAACCCCAGTCTAACACCATGTAATGGAACTATACAACCCCAGTCTAACACCATGTAATGGAACTAACACCATGTAATGGAACTACCAACCCCAGTCTAACACCATGTAATGGAACTATACAACCCCAGTCTAACACCATGTAATGGAACTATACAACCCCAGTCTAACACCATGTAATGGAACTATACAACACCAGTCTAACACCATGTAATGGAACTATACAACCCCAGTCTAACAACACCATGTAATGGAACTACATGTAATGGAACTACACAACCCCAGTCTAACACCATGTAATGGAACTATACAACCCCAGTCTAACACCATGTAATGGAACTACACAACCCCAGTCTAACACCATGTAATGGAACTACACAACCCCAGTCTAACACCATGTAATGGAACTACACAACCCCAGTCTAACACCCAGTCTAACACCATGTAATGGAACTATACAACCCCAGTCTAACACCATGTAATGGAACTATACAACCCCAGTCTAACACCATGTAATGGAACTAACAACCCAGTCTAACACCATGTAATGGAACTATACAACCCCAGTCTAACACCATGTAATGGAACTATACAACCCCAGTCTAACACCATGTAATGGAACTACACAACCCCAGTCTAACACCATGTAATGGAACTACACAACCCCAGTCTAACACCATGTAATGGAACTACAACCCCTAACACCATCTAACACCATGTAATGGAACTACACAACCCCAGTCTAACACCATGTAATGGAACTATATAACCCCAGTCTAACACCATGTAATGGAACTATACAACCCCAGTCTAACACCATGTAATGGAACTATACAACCCCAGTCTAACACCATGTAATGGAACTACACAACCCCAGTCTAACACCATGTAATGGAACTATATAACCCCAGTCTAACACCATGTAATGGAACTACACAACCCCAGTCTAACACCATGTAATGGAACTATACAACCCCAGTCTAACACCATGTAATGGAACTACACAACCCCAGTCTAACACCATGTAATGGAACTATACAACCCCAGTCTAACACCATGTAATGGAACTACACAACCCCAGTCTAACACCATGTAATGGAACTACACAACCCCAGTCTAACACCATGTAATGGAACTACACAACCCCAGTCTAACACCATGTAATGGAACTATACAACCCCTAGTCTAACAGTCTAACATGTAATGGAACTATACAACCCCAGTCTAACACCATGTAATGGAACTACACAACCCCAGTCTAACACCATGTAATGGAACTAACACAACCCCAGTCTAACACCATGTAATGGAACTACACAACCCCAGTCTAACACCATGTAATGGAACTACACAACCCCAGTCTAACACCATGTAATGGAACTACACAACCCCAGTCTAACACCATGTAATGGAACTATATAACCCCAGTCTAACACCATGTAATGGAACTACACAACCCCAGTCTAACACCATGTAATGGAACTATACAACCCCAGTCTAACACCATGTAATGGAACTATACAACCCCAGTCTAACACCATGTAATGGAACTATACAACCCCAGTCTAACACCATGTAATGGAACTATACTAACCCCCAGTCTAACACCATGTAATGGAACTATACAACCCCAGTCTAACACCATGTAATGGAACTACCCCCAGTCTAACACCATGTAATGGAACTATACAACCCCAGTCTAACACCATGTAATGGAACTATACAACCCCAGTCTAACACCATGTAATGGAACTATACAACCCCAGTCTAACACTAACACCATGTAATGGAACTATACAACCCCAGTCTAACACCATGTAATGGAACTATACAACCAGTGTAACACCATGTAATGGAACTACACAACCCCAGTCTAACACCATGTAATGGAACTACACAACTAGTCTAACAACCCCCCCAGTCTAACACCATGTAATGGAACTACACAACCCCAGTCTAACACCATGTAATGGAACTACACAACCCCAGTCTAACACCATGTAATGGAACTACACAACCCCAGTCTAACACCATGTAATGGAACTAACACCATGTAATGGAACTATATAACCCCAGTCTAACACCATGTAATGGAACTATACAACCCCAGTCTAACACCATGTAACACCATGTAATGAACTACACAACCCCAGTCTAACACCATGTAATGGAACTACACAACCCCAGTCTAACACCATGTAATGGAACTACACAACCCCAGTCTAACACCATGTAATGGAACTATACAACCCCAGTCTAACACCATGTAATGGAACTACACAACCCCAGTCTAACACCATGTAATGGAACTATACAACCCCAGTCTAACACCATGTAATGGAACTATACAACCCCAGTCTAACACCATGTAATGGAACTATATAACCCCAGTCTAACACCATGTAATGGAACTACACAACCCCAGTCTAACACCATGTAATGGAACTATACAACCCCAGTCTAACACCATGTAATGGAACTATACAACCCCAGTCTAACACCATGTAATGGAACTATATAACCCCAGTCTAACAGCACCATGTCATGGAACTACACAACCCCAGTCTAACACCATGTAATGGAACTATACAACCCCAGTCTAACACCATGTAATGGAACTACACAACCCCAGTCTAACACCATGTAATGGAACTATACAACCCCAGTCTAACACCATGTAATGGAACTACACAACCCCAGTCTAACACCATGTAATGGAACTATACAACCCCAGTCTAACACCATGTAATGGAACTATACAACCCCAGTCTAACACCATGTAATGGAACTATACAACCCCAGTCTAACACCATGTAATGGAACTACTCTAACACCATGTAATGGAACTATATAACCCAGTCTAACACCATGTAATGGAACTATACAACCCCAGTCTAACACCATGTAATGGAACTATACAACCCCAGTCTAACACCATGTAATGGAACTATACAACCCCAGTCTAACACCATGTAATGGAACTATACAACCCCAGTCTAACACCATGTAATGGAACTACACAACCCCAGTCTAACACCATGTAATGGAACTATACAACCCCAGTCTAACACCATGTAATGTAATGGAACTACACAACCCCAGTCTAACACCATGTAATGGAACTATGTAATGGAACAACCCCAGTCTAACACCATGTAATGGAACTATACAACCCCAGTCTAACACCATGTAATGGAACTATACAACCCCAGTCTAACACCATGTCATGGAACTACACAACCCCAGTCTAACACCATGTAATGGAACTATATAACCCCAGTCTAACACCATGTAATGGAACTAGTCTAACACCATGTAATGGAACTATACAACCCCAGTCTAACACCATGTAATGGAACTACACAACCCCAGTCTAACACCATGTAATGGAACTATACAACCCCAGTCTAACACCATGTAATGGAACTATACAACCCCAGTCTAACACCATGTAATGGAACTATACAACCCCAGTCTAACACCATGTAATGGAACTATACAACCCCAGTCTAACACCATGTAATGGAACTATACAACCCCAGTCTAACACCATGTAATGGAACTACACAACCCCAGTCTAACACCATGTAATGGAACTATACAACCCCAGTCTAACACCATGTAATGGAACTATATAACCCAGTCTAACACCATGTAACTGGAACTATAATGGAACAACCCCAGTCTAACACCATGTAATGGAACTATACAACCCCAGTCTAACACCATGTAATGGAACTAATACAACCCCAGTCTAACACCATGTAATGGACTATATCTAACCCATGTAATGGAACTATAGTCTAACACCATGTAATGGAACTACACAACCCCAGTCTAACACCATGTAATGGAACTACACAACCCCAGTCTAACACCATGTAATGGAACTATACAACCCCAGTCTAACACCATGTAATGGAACTAATGTAAACTATACAACCCCAGTCTAACACCATGTAATGGAACTATACAACCCCAGTCTAACACCATGTAATGGAACTATACAACCCCAGTCTAACACCATGTAATGGAACTATACAACCCCAGTCTAACACCATGTAATGGAACTATACAACCCCAGTCTAACACCATGTAATGGAACTATACAACCCCAGTCTAACACCATGTCTAAACAGTCTAACACCATGTAATGGAACTATACAACCCCAGTCTAACACCATGTAATGGAACTATACAACCCCAGTCTAACACCATGTAATGGAACTATACAACCCCAGTCTAACACCATGTAATGGAACTATATAACCCCAGTCTAACACCATGTAATGGAACTACATGTCATGTAATGGAACTATACAACCCCAGTCTAACACCATGTAATGGAACTATACAACCCCAGTCTAACACCATGTAATGGAACTACACAACCCCAGTCTAACACCATGTAATGGAACTACACAACCCCAGTCTAACACCATGTAATGGAACTACACAACCCCAGTCTAACACCATGTAATGGAACTACACAACCCCAGTCTAACACCATGTAATGGAACTATATAACCCCAGTCTAACACCATGTAATGGAACTATATAACCCCAGTCTAACACCATGTAATGGAACTATATAACCCCAGTCTAACACCATGTAATGGAACTATACAACCCCAGTCTAACACCATGTAATGGAACTACACAACCCCAGTCTAACACCATGTAATGGAACTATACAACCCCAGTCTAACACCATGTAATGGAACTACACCCCAGTCTAACACCATGTAATGGAACTAGTCTAACACCATGTAATGGAACTACACAACCCCAGTCTAACACCATGTAATGGAACTACACAACCCCAGTCTAACACCATGTAATGGAACTATACAACCCCAGTCTAACACCATGTAATGGAACTACACAACCCCAGTCTAACACCATGTAATGGAACTATATAACCCCAGTCTAACACCATGTAATGGAACTATACAACCCCAGTCTAACACCATGTAATGGAACTATACAACCCCAGTCTAACACCATGTAATGGAACTACATAACCCCAGTCTAACACCATGTAATGGAACTATACAACCCCAGTCTAACACCATGTAATGGAACTATACAACCCCAGTCTAACACCATGTAATGGAACTATACAACCCCAGTCTAACACCATGTAATGGAACTACACAACCCCAGTCTAACACCATGTAATGGAACTATACAACCCCAGTCTAACACCATGTAATGGAACTACCCCAGTAACCCCAGTCTAACACCATGTAATGGAACTATACAACCCCAACCCCAGTCTAACACCATGTAATGGAACTACACAACCCCAGTCTAACACCATGTAACAGAACTATATAACCCCAGTCTAACACCATGTAATGGAACTACACAACCCCAGTCTAACACCATGTAATGGAACTATATAACCCCAGTCTAACACCATGTAATGGAACTATACAACCCCAGTCTAACACCATGTAATGGAACTACACAACCCCAGTCTAACACCATGTAATGGAACTATACAACCCCAGTCTAACACCATGTAATGGAACTACACAACCCCAGTCTAACACCATGTAATGGAACTATACAACCCCAGTCTAACACCATGTAATGGAACTATACAACCCCAGTCTAACACCATGTAATGGAACTACACAACCCCAGTCTAACACCATGTAATGGAACTACACAACCCCAGTCTAACACCATGTAATGGAACTACACAACCCCAGTCTAACACCATGTAATGGAACTACACAACCCCAGTCTAACACCATGTAATGGAACTACACAACCCCAGTCTAACACCATGTAATGAACTATATAACCCCAGTCTAACACCATGTAATGGAACTATACAACCCCAGTCTAACACCATGTAATGGAACTATACAACCCCAGTCTAACACCATGTAATGGAACTATATAACCCCAGTCTAACACCATGTAATGGAACTATATAACCCCAGTCTAACACCATGTAATGGAACTATACAACCCCAGTCTAACACCATGTAATGGAACTACACAACCCCAGTCTAACACCATGTAATGGAACTATATAACCCCAGTCTAACACCATGTAATGGAACTATACAACCCCAGTCTAACACCATGTAATGGAACTATATAACCCCAGTCTAACAACACCATGTAATGGAACTATATAACCCCAGTCTAACACCATGTAATGGAACTACAACCCCAGTCTAACTATAACTAACAACCCAGTCTAACACCATGTAATGGAACTATACAACCCCAGTCTAACACCATGTCTAACACCATGTATGGAACTACACAACCCCAGTCTAACACCATGTAATGGAACTATACAACCCCAGTCTAACACCATGTAATGGAACTATACAACCCCAGTCTAACACCATGTAATGGAACTATACAACCCCAGTCTAACACCATGTAATGGAACTACACAACCCCAGTCTAACACCATGTAATGGAACTATACAACCCCAGTCTAACACCATGTAATGGAACTATACAACCCCAGTCTAACACCATGTAATGGAACTACACAACCCCAGTCTAACACCATGTAATGGAACTACACAACCCCAGTCTAACACCATGTAATGGAACTATACAACCCCAGTCTAACACCATGTAATGGAACTATACAACCCCAGTCTAACACCATGTAATGGAACTATACAACCCCAGTCTAACACCATGTAATGGAACTACACAACCCCAGTCTAACACCATGTAATGGAACTATACAACCCCAGTCTAACACCATGTAATGGAACTATACAACCCCAGTCTAACACCATGTAATGGAACTACACAACCCCAGTCTAACACCATGTAATGGAACTATATAACCCCAGTCTAACACCATGTAATGGAACTATATAACCCCAGTCTAACACCATGTAATGGAACTACACAACCCCAGTCTAACACCATGTAATGGAACTACACAACCCCAGTCTAACACCATGTAATGGAACTATATAACCCCAGTCTAACTGTAACTACACAACCCCAGTCTAACACCATGTAATGGAACTATATAACCCCAGTCTAACACCATGTAATGGAACTATATAACCCCAGTCTAACACCATGTAATGGAACTATATAACCCCAGTCTAACACCATGTAATGGAACTATACAACCCCAGTCTAACACCATGTAATGGAACTATACAACCCCAGTCTAACACCATGTAATGGAACTATATAACCCCAGTCTAACACCATGTAATGGAACTATACAACCCCAGTCTAACAACCATGTAATGGAACTATATAACCCCAGTCTAACACCATGTAATGGAACTATACAACCCCAGTCCCAGTCTAATGGAACTAACAACCCCAGTCTAACACCATGAACTATACAACCCCAGTCTAACACCATGTAATGGAACTATATAACCCCAGTCTAACACCATGTAATGGAACTACACAACCCCAGTCTAACACCATGTAATGGAACTACACAACCCCAGTCTAACACCATGTAATGGAACTATACAACCCCAGTCTAACACCATGTAATGGAACTATACAACCCCAGTCTAACACCATGTAATGGAACTACACAACCCCAGTCTAACACCATGTAATGGAACTACACAACCCCAGTCTAACACCATGTAATGGAACTATACAACCCCAGTCTAACACCATGTAATGGAACTATACAACCCCAGTCTAACACCATGTAATGGAACTATACAACCCCAGTCTAACACCATGTAATAATGGAACTGTAATGGAACAAACCCCAGTCTAACACCATGTAATGGAACTATACAACCCCAGTCTAACACCATGTAATGGAACTATACAACCCCAGTCTAACACCATGTAATGGAACTACACAACCCCAGTCTAACACCATGTAATGGAACTATACAACCCCAGTCTAACACCATGTAATGGAACTACACAACCCCAGTCTAACACCATGTAATGGAACTATACAACCCCAGTCTAACACCATGTAATGGAACTATACAACCCCAGTCTAACACCATGTAATGGAACTATACAACCCCAGTCTAACACCATGTAATGGAACTATACAACCCCAGTCTAACACCATGTTATGGAACTATATAACCCCAGTCTAACACCATGTAATGGAACTATACAACCCCAGTCTAACACCATGTAATGGAACTATACAACCCCAGTCTAACACCATGTAATGGAACTATACAACCCCAGTCTAACACCATGTAATGGAACTATACAACCCCAGTCTAACACATGTAATGGAACTATGTCTATGGAACTACACAACCCCAGTCTAACACCATGTAATGGAACTATACAACCCCAGTCTAACACCATGTAATGGAACTACACAACCCCAGTCTAACACCATGTAATGGAACTACACAACCCCAGTCTAACACCATGTAATGGAACTATACAACCCCAGTCTAACACCATGTAATGGAACTACACAACCCCAGTCTAACACCATGTAATGGAACTATATAACCCCAGTCTAACACCATGTAATGGAACTATACAACCCCAGTCTAACACCATGTAATGGAACTATACAACCCCAGTCTAACACCATGTAATGGAACTACCCCAGTCTAACCCCAGTCTAACACCATGTAATGGAACTATACAACCCCAGTCTAACACCATGTAATGGAACTATACAACCCCAGTCTAACACCATGTAATGGAACTATACAACCCCAGTCTAACACCATGTAATGGAACTATATAACCCCAGTCTAACACCATGTAATGGAACTACACAACCCCAGTCTAACACCATGTAATGGAACTACACAACCCCAGTCTAACACCATGTAATGGAACTATACAACCCCAGTCTAACACCATGTAATGGAACTATATAACCCCAGTCTAACACCATGTAATGGAACTATACAACCCCAGTCTAACACCATGTAATGGAACTACACAACCCCAGTCTAACACCATGTAATGGAACTATACAACCCCAGTCTAACACCATGTAATGGAACTATACAACCCCAGTCTAACACCATGTAATGGAACTATACAACCCCAGTCTAACACCATGTAATGGAACTATAGTCTAACACCATAAACCCCAGTCTAACACCATGTAATGGAACTACACAACCCCAGTCTAACACCATGTAATGGAACTATACAACCCCAGTCTAACACCATGTAATGGAACTATATAACCCCAGTCTAACACCATGTAATGGAACTACACAACCCCAGTCTAACACCATGTAATGGAACTATACAACCCCAGTCTAACACCATGTAATGGAACTATATAACCCCAGTCTAACACCATGTAATGGAACTACACAACCCCAGTCTAACACCATGTAACAGAACTATATAACCCCAGTCTAACACCATGTAACACTAACACCATGTAATGGAACTACACAACCCCAGTCTAACACCATGTAATGGAACTATATAACCCCAGTCTAACACCATGTAATGGAACTATACAACCCCAGTCTAACACCATGTAATGGAACTATATAACCCCAGTCTAACACCATGTAACAGAACTATACAACCCCAGTCTAACACCATGTAATGGAACTACACAACCCCAGTCTAACACCATGTAATGGAACTACACAACCCCAGTCTAACACCATGTAATGGAACTACACAACCCCAGTCTAACACCATGTAATGGAACTATACAACCCCAGTCTAACACCATGTAATGGAACTATATAACCCCAGTCTAACACCATGTAATGGAACTATATAACCCCAGTCTAACACCATGTAATGGAACTATACAACCCCAGTCTAACACCATGTAATGGAACTATAAACCCCAGTCTAACACCATGTTATGGAACTATACAACCCCAGTCTAACACCATGTAATGGAACTATACAACCCCAGTCTAACACCATGTTATGGAACTACACAACCCCAGTCTAACACCATGTAATGGAACTACACAACCCCAGTCTAACACCATGTAATGGAACTATATAACCCCAGTCTAACACCATGTAATGGAACTATACAACCCCAGTCTAACACCATGTAATGGAACTATATAACCCCAGTCTAACACCATGTAATGGAACTATACAACCCCAGTCTAACACCATGTAATGGAACTATACAACCCCAGTCTAACACCATGTAATGGAACTATACAACCCCAGTCTAACACCATGTAATGGAACTACACAACCCCAGTCTAACACCATGTAATGGAACTACACAACCCCAGTCTAACACCATGTAATGGAACTATACAACCCCAGTCTAACACCATGTAATGGAACTATACAACCCCAGTCTAACACCATGTAATGGAACTATATAACCCCAGTCTAACACCATGTAATGGAACTATACAACCCCAGTCTAACACCATGTAATGGAACTATACAACCCCAGTCTAACACCATGTAATGGAACTACACAACCCCAGTCTAACACCATGTAATGGAACTACACAACCCCAGTCTAACACCATGTAATGGAACTACACAACCCCAGTCTAACACCATGTAATGGAACTATATAACCCCAGTCTAACACCATGTAATGGAACTATACAACCCCAGTCTAACACCATGTAATGGAACTATACAACCCCAGTCTAACACCATGTAATGGAACTATATAACCCCAGTCTAACACCATGTAATGGAACTATATAACCCCAGTCTAACACCATGTAATGGAACTACACAACCCCAGTCTAACACCATGTAATGAACTATATAACCCCAGTCTAACACCATGTAATGGAACTATATAACCCCAGTCTAACACCATGTAATGGAACTACACAACCCCAGTCTAACACCATGTAATGGAACTACACAACCCCAGTCTAACACCATGTAATGGAACTATATAACCCCAGTCTAACACCATGTTATGGAACTACACAACCCCAGTCTAACACCATGTAACAGAACTATATAACCCCAGTCTAACACCATGTTATGGAACTATATAACCCCAGTCTAACACCATGTAACAGAACTATATAACCCCAGTCTAACACCATGTTATGGAACTATACATCCCCAGTCTAACACCATGTAATGGAACTACACAACCCCAGTCTAACACCATGTAATGGAACTATATAACCCCAGTCTAACACCATGTAATGGAACTATACAACCCCAGTCTAACACCATGTAACATGGAACTATACAACCCCAGTCTAACACCATGTAATGGAACTATACAACCCCAGTCTAACAACCATGTAACAGAACTATATAACCCCAGTCTAACACCATGTAATGGAACTATATAACCCCAGTCTAACACCATGTAATGGAACTATACAACCCCAGTCTAACACCATGTAATGGAACTACACAACCCCAGTCTAACACCATGTAATGGAACTATACAACCCCAGTCTAACACCATGTAATGGAACTATACAACCCCAGTCTAACACCATGTAATGGAACTACACAACCCCAGTCTAACACCATGTAATGGAACTACACAACCCCAGTCTAACACCATGTAATGGAACTACACAACCCCAGTCTAACACCATGTAATGGAACTATACAACCCCAGTCTAACACCATGTAATGGAACTACACAACCCCAGTCTAACACCATGTAATGGAACTACACAACCCCAGTCTAACACCATGTAATGGAACTATATAACCCCAGTCTAACACCATGTAATGGAACTATACAACCCCAGTCTAACACCATGTAATGGAACTACACAACCCCAGTCTAACACCATGTAATGGAACTATATAACCCCAGTCTAACACCATGTAATGGAACTATACAACCCCAGTCTAACACCATGTAATGGAACTACACAACCCCAGTCTAACACCATGTAATGGAACTATATAACCCCAGTCTAACACCATGTAACAGGAACTATACAACCCCAGTCTAACACCATGTAATGGAACTACACAACCCCAGTCTAACACCATGTAATGGAACTACACAACCCCAGTCTAACACCATGTAATGGAACTATACAACCCCAGTCTAACACCATGTAATGGAACTACACAACCCCAGTCTAACACCATGTAATGGAACTATATAACCCCAGTCTAACACCATGTAACATGGAACTATATAACCCCAGTCTAACACCATGTAATGGAACTATACAACCCCAGTCTAACACCATGTAATGGAACTATACAACCCCAGTCTAACACCATGTAATGGAACTATATAACCCCAGTCTAACACCATGTAATGGAACTATACAACCCCAGTCTAACACCATGTAATGGAACTAACCCCAGTCTAACACCATGTAATGGAACTATACAACCCCAGTCTATGTACAACCACCATGTAATGGAACTATACAACCCCAGTCTAACACCATGTAATGGAACTACACAACCCCAGTCTAACACCATGTAATGGAACTACACAACCCCAGTCTAACACCATGTAATGGAACTATACAACCCCAGTCTAACACCATGTAATGGAACTACACAACCCCAGTCTAACACCATGTAATGGAACTACACAACCCCAGTCTAACACCATGTAATGGAACTATACAACCCCAGTCTAACACCATGTAATGGAACTACACAACCCCAGTCTAACACCATGTAATGGAACTACACAACCCCAGTCTAACACCATGTAATGGAACTATACAACCCCAGTCTAACACCATGTAATGGAACTATATAACCCCAGTCTAACACCATGTAATGGAACTATATAACCCCAGTCTAACACCATGTAATGGAACTACACAACCCCAGTCTAACACCATGTAATGGAACTACACAACCCCAGTCTAACACCATGTAACAGAACTATATAACCCCAGTCTAACACCATGTAATGGAACTACACAACCCCAGTCTAACATCATGTAACAGAACTATATAACCCCAGTCTAACACCATGTAACATAACTATATAACCCCAGTCTAACACCATGTAATGGAACTACACAACCCCAGTCTAACACCATGTAATGGAACTACACAACCCCAGTCTAACACCATGTAATGGAACTATACAACCCCAGTCTAACACCATGTAATGGAACTACACAACCCCAGTCTAACACCATGTAATGGAACTATATAACCCCAGTCTAACACCATGTAACATAACTATATAACCCCAGTCTAACACCATGTAATGGAACTACACAACCCCAGTCTAACACCATGTAACAGAACTATATAACCCCAGTCTAACACCATGTAATGGAACTACACAACCCCAGTCTAACACCATGTAACAGAACTATATAACCCCAGTCTAACACCATGTAATGGAACTATACAACCCCAGTCTAACACCATGTAATGGAACTATATAACCCCAGTCTAACACCATGTAATGGAACTATACAACCCAGTCTAACAACACCATGTAACAGAACTATATAACCCCAGTCTAACACCATGTAATGGAACTATACAACCCCAGTCTAACAACCATGTAATGGAACTATATAACCCCAGTCTAACACCATGTAATGGAACTACACAACCCCAGTCTAACACCATGTAATGGAACTATACAACCCCAGTCTAACACCATGTAATGGAACTATACAACCCCAGTCTAACACCATGTAATGGAACTATACAACCCCAGTCTAACACCATGTAATGGAACTATACAACCCCAGTCTAACACCATGTAATGGAACTATACAACCCCAGTCTAACACCATGTAATGGAACTATACAACCCCAGTCTAACACCATGTAATGGAACTACACAACCCCAGTCTAACACCATGTAATGGAACTATACAACCCCAGTCTAACACCATGTAATGGAACTATACAACCCCAGTCTAACACCATGTAATGGAACTACACAACCCCAGTCTAACACCATGTAATGGAACTACACAACCCCAGTCTAACACCATGTAATGGAACTATATAACCCCAGTCTAACACCATGTAATGGAACTACACAACCCCAGTCTAACACCATGTAATGGAACTACACAACCCCAGTCTAACACCATGTAATGGAACTATACAACCCCAGTCTAACACCATGTAATGGAACTATACAACCCCAGTCTAACACCATGTAATATACAACCCCAGTCTAACACCATGTAATGGAACTACACAACCCCAGTCTAACACCATGTAACAGAACTATATAACCCCAGTCTAACACCATGTTATGGAACTACACAACCCCAGTCTAACACCATGTAATGGAACTACACAACCCCAGTCTAACACCATGTAATGGAACTATACAACCCCAGTCTAACACCATGTAATGGAACTACACAACCCCAGTCTAACACCATGTAATGGAACTACACAACCCCAGTCTAACACCATGTAATGGAACTACACAACCCCAGTCTAACACCATGTAATGGAACTATATAACCCCAGTCTAACACCATGTAATGGAACTACACAACCCCAGTCTAACACCATGTAACAGAACTATATAACCCCAGTCTAACACCATGTAATGGAACTATATAACCCCAGTCTAACACCATGTAATGGAACTATACAACCCCAGTCTAACACCATGTAATGGAACTATACAACCCCAGTCTAACACCATGTAATGGAACTACACAACCCCAGTCTAACACCATGTAATGGAACTATATAACCCCAGTCTAACACCATGTAATGGAACTATACAACCCCAGTCTAACACCATGTAATGGAACTATACAACCCCAGTCTAACACCATGTAATGGAACTATACAACCCCAGTCTAACACCATGTAATGGAACTAACAACCCCAGTCTAACACCATGTAATGGAACTACACAACCCCAGTCTAACACCATGTAATGGAACTATACAACCCCAGTCTAACACCATGTAATGGAACTATACAACCCCAGTCTAACACCATGTAATGGAACTATACAACCCCAGTCTAACACCATGTAATGGAACTATATAACCCCAGTCTAACACCATGTAATGGAACTATACAACCCCAGTCTAACACCATGTAATGGAACTATACAACCCCAGTCTAACACCATGTAATGGAACTATACAACCCCAGTCTAACACCATGTAATGGAACTACACAACCCCAGTCTAACACCATGTAATGGAACTACACAACCCCAGTCTAACACCATGTAATGGAACTATACAACCCCAGTCTAACACCATGTAATGGAACTACACAACCCCAGTCTAACACCATGTAATGGAACTACACAACCCCAGTCTAACACCATGTAATGGAACTATACAACCCCAGTCTAACACCATGTAATGGAACTATACAACCCCAGTCTAACACCATGTAATGGAACTACACAACCCCAGTCTAACACCATGTAATGGAACTATACAACCCCAGTCTAACACCATGTAATGGAACTATATAACCCCAGTCTAACACCATGTAATGGAACTATATAACCCCAGTCTAACACCATGTAATGGAACTACACAACCCCAGTCTAACACCATGTAACAGAACTATATAACCCCAGTCTAACACCATGTAACAGAACTATATAACCCCAGTCTAACACCATGTAATGGAACTACACAACCCCAGTCTAACACCATGTAACAGAACTATATAACCCCAGTCTAACACCATGTAACATAACTATATAACCCCAGTCTAACACCATGTTATGGAACTACACAACCCCAGTCTAACACCATGTAATGGAACTACACAACCCCAGTCTAACACCATGTAATGGAACTATACAACCCCAGTCTAACACCATGTAATGGAACTACACAACCCCAGTCTAACACCATGTAATGGAACTATACAACCCCAGTCTAACACCATGTAACATAACTATATAACCCCAGTCTAACACCATGTTATGGAACTACACAACCCCAGTCTAACACCATGTAACAGAACTATATAACCCCAGTCTAACACCATGTTATGGAACTATATAACCCCAGTCTAACACCATGTAACAGAACTATATAACCCCAGTCTAACACCATGTAATGGAACTACACAACCCCAGTCTAACACCATGTAATGGAACTATATAACCCCAGTCTAACACCATGTAATGGAACTATACAACACCAGTCTAACAACACCATGTAACAGAACTATATAACCCCAGTCTAACACCATGTAATGGAACTATACAACCCCAGTCTAACACCCATGTAACAGAACTATATAACCCCAGTCTAACACCATGTAATGGAACTACACAACCCCAGTCTAACACCATGTAATGGAACTATACAACCCCAGTCTAACACCATGTAATGGAACTACACAACCCCAGTCTAACACCATGTAATGGAACTATACAACCCCAGTCTAACACCATGTAATGGAACTATACAACCCCAGTCTAACACCATGTAATGGAACTATATAACCCCAGTCTAACACCATGTAATGGAACTACACAACCCCAGTCTAACACCATGTAATGGAACTATACAACCCCAGTCTAACACCATGTAATGGAACTATACAACCCCAGTCTAACACCATGTAATGGAACTACACAACCCCAGTCTAACACCATGTAATGGAACTATACAACCCCAGTCTAACACCATGTAATGGAACTATATAACCCCAGTCTAACACCATGTAATGGAACTATATAACCCCAGTCTAACACCATGTAATGGAACTATACAACCCCAGTCTAACACCATGTAATGAACTATATAACCCCAGTCTAACACCATGTAATGGAACTATACAACCCCAGTCTAACACCATGTAATGGAACTATATAACCCCAGTCTAACACCATGTAACATAACTATATAACCCCAGTCTAACACCATGTAATGGAACTACACAACCCCAGTCTAACACCATGTAATGGAACTATATAACCCCAGTCTAACACCATGTAATGGAACTATATAACCCCAGTCTAACACCATGTAATGGAACTACACAACCCCAGTCTAACACCATGTAATGGAACTATACAACCCCAGTCTAACACCATGTAATGGAACTACACAACCCCAGTCTAACACCATGTAATGGAACTACACAACCCCAGTCTAACACCATGTAATGGAACTACACAACCCCAGTCTAACACCATGTAATGGAACTATACAACCCCAGTCTAACACCATGTAATGGAACTACACAACCCCAGTCTAACACCATGTAATGGAACTATATCACCCCTGTCTAACAACACCATGTAATGGAACTATATAGCCCCAGTCTAACACCATGTAATGGAACTATATAACCCCAGTCTAACAACACCATGTAATGGAACTACACAACCCCAGTCTAACACCATGTAATGGAACTATACAACCCCAGTCTAACACCATGTAATGGAACTATATAACCCCAGTCTAACACCATGTAATGGAACTATACAACACCAGTCTAACAACACCATGTAACAGAACTATATAACCCCAGTCTAACACCATGTAATGGAACTATACAACACCAGTCTAACAACACCATGTAACAGAACTATATAACCCCAGTCTAACACCATGTAATGGAACTACACAACCCCAGTCTAACACCATGTAATGGAACTATACAACCCCAGTCTAACACCATGTAATGGAACTATACAACCCCAGTCTAACACCATGTAATGGAACTATATAACCCCAGTCTAACACCATGTAATGGAACTATATAACCCCAGTCTAACACCATGTAATGGAACTATACAACCCCAGTCTAACACCATGTAATGGAACTATATAACCCCAGTCTAACACCATGTAATGGAACTATACAACCCCAGTCTAACACCATGTAATGGAACTACACAACCCCAGTCTAACACCATGTAATGGAACTATATAACCCCAGTCTAACACCATGTAATGGAACTACACAACCCCAGTCTAACACCATGTAATGGAACTATACAACCCCAGTCTAACACCATGTAATGGAACTATACAACCCCAGTCTAACACCATGTAATGGAACTATACAACCCCAGTCTAACACCATGTAATGGAACTATACAACCCCAGTCTAACACCATGTAATGGAACTATACAACCCCAGTCTAACACCATGTAATGGAACTACACAACCCCAGTCTAACACCATGTAATGGAACTATACAACCCCAGTCTAACACCATGTAATGGAACTATACAACCCCAGTCTAACACCATGTAATGGAACTATACAACCCCAGTCTAACACCATGTAATGGAACTATACAACCCCAGTCTAACACCATGTAATGGAACTATACAACCCCAGTCTAACACCATGTAATGGAACTATATAACCCCAGTCTAACACCATGTAATGGAACTATATAACCCCAGTCTAACACCATGTAATGGAACTATATAACCCCAGTCTAACACCATGTAATGGAACTATATAACCCCAGTCTAACACCATGTAATGGAACTACACAACCCCAGTCTAACACCATGTAACAGAACTATATAACCCCAGTCTAACACCATGTAACAGAACTATATAACCCCAGTCTAACACCATGTAATGGAACTATGTCTAACACCATGTAACAGAACTATATAACCCCAGTCTAACACCATGTAACAGAACTATATAACCCCAGTCTAACACCATGTAATGGAACTACACAACCCCAGTCTAACACCATGTAATGGAACTACACAACCCCAGTCTAACACCATGTAATGGAACTATACAACCCCAGTCTAACACCATGTCATGGAACTACACAACCCCAGTCTAACACCATGTAACAGAACTATATAACCCCAGTCTAACACCATGTAACAGAACTATATAACCCCAGTCTAACACCATGTTATGGAACTACACAACCCCAGTCTAACACCATGTAACAGAACTATATAACCCCAGTCTAACACCATGTTATGGAACTATATAACCCCAGTCTAACACCATGTAACAGAACTATATAACCCCAGTCTAACACCATGTTATGGAACTATACAACCCCAGTCTAACACCATGTAATGGAACTACACAACCCCAGTCTAACACCATGTAATGGAACTATATAACCCCAGTCTAACACCATGTAATGGAACTATACAACCCAGTCTAACACCATGTAATGGAACTATATAACCCCAGTCTAACACCATGTAATGGAACTATACAACCCCAGTCTAACACCATGTAATGGAACTATATAACCCCAGTCTAACACCATGTAATGGAACTACACAACCCCAGTCTAACACCATGTAATGGAACTATACAACCCCAGTCTAACACCATGTAATGGAACTACACAACCCCAGTCTAACACCATGTAATGGAACTATACAACCCCAGTCTAACACCATGTAATGGAACTATATAACCCCAGTCTAACACCATGTAATGGAACTATACAACCCCAGTCTAACACCATGTAATGGAACTATACAACCCCAGTCTAACACCATGTAATGGAACTACACAACCCCAGTCTAACACCATGTAATGGAACTATACAACCCCAGTCTAACACCATGTAATGGAACTATATAACCCCAGTCTAACACCATGTAATGGAACTATATAACCCCAGTCTAACACCATGTAATGGAACTATACAACCCCAGTCTAACACCATGTAATGGAACTATATAACCCCAGTCTAACACCATGTAATGGAACTACACAACCCCAGTCTAACACCATGTAACAGAACTATATAACCCCAGTCTAACACCATGTAATGAACTATATAACCCCAGTCTAACACCATGTAATGGAACTACACAACCCCAGTCTAACACCATGTAATGGAACTATATAACCCCAGTCTAACACCATGTAATGAACTATACAACCCCAGTCTAACACCATGTAATGGAACTACACAACCCCAGTCTAACACCATGTAATGGAACTATACAACCCCAGTCTAACACCATGTAATGGAACTATACAACCCCAGTCTAACACCATGTATGTAACAGAACTATATAACCCCAGTCTAACACCATGTAATGGAACTACACAACCCCAGTCTAACACCATGTAACAGAACTATATAACCCCAGTCTAACACCATGTAATGGAACTACACAACCCCAGTCTAACACCATGTAATGGAACTATACAACCCCAGTCTAACACCATGTAATGGAACTATACAACCCCAGTCTAACACCATGTAATGGAACTATACAACCCCAGTCTAACACCATGTAATGGAACTATACAACCCCAGTCTAACACCATGTAATGGAACTATACAACCCCAGTCTAACACCATGTAATGGAACTATACAACCCCAGTCTAACACCATGTAATGGAACTATACAACCCCAGTCTAACACCATGTAATGGAACTATACAACCCCAGTCTAACACCATGTAATGGAACTACACAACCCCAGTCTAACACCATGTAATGGAACTATACAACCCCAGTCTAACACCATGTAATGGAACTATATAACCCCAGTCTAACACCATGTAATGGAACTATACAACCCCAGTCTAACACCATGTAATGGAACTATATAACCCCAGTCTAACACCATGTAATGGAACTATACAACCCCAGTCTAACACCATGTAATGGAACTACACAACCCCAGTCTAACACCATGTAACAGAACTATATAACCCCAGTCTAACACCATGTAACAGAACTATATAACCCCAGTCTAACACCATGTAATGGAACTACACAACCCCAGTCTAACACCATGTAACAGAACTATATAACCCCAGTCTAACACCATGTAACAGAACTATATAACCCCAGTCTAACACCATGTTATGGAACTACACAACCCCAGTCTAACACCATGTAATGGAACTACACAACCCCAGTCTAACACCATGTAATGGAACTATACAACCCCAGTCTAACACCATGTAATGGAACTATACAACCCCAGTCTAACACCATGTAATGGAACTATATAACCCCAGTCTAACACCATGTAACAGAACTATATAACCCCAGTCTAACACCATGTTATGGAACTATACAACCCCAGTCTAACACCATGTAATGGAACTACACAACCCCAGTCTAACACCATGTAATGGAACTATACAACCCCAGTCTAACACCATGTAATGGAACTATACAACACCAGTCTAACAACACCATGTAACAGAACTATATAACCCCAGTCTAACACCATGTAATGGAACTATACAACCCCAGTCTAACACCATGTAATGGAACTATATAACCCCAGTCTAACACCATGTAATGGAACTATATAACCCCAGTCTAACACCATGTAATGGAACTATACAACCCCAGTCTAACACCATGTAATGGAACTATATAACCCCAGTCTAACACCATGTAATGGAACTACACAACCCCAGTCTAACACCATGTAACAGAACTATATAACCCCAGTCTAACACCATGTAACAGAACTATATAACCCCAGTCTAACACCATGTAATGGAACTACACAACCCCAGTCTAACACCATGTAACAGAACTATATAACCCCAGTCTAACACCATGTAACAGAACTATATAACCCCAGTCTAACACCATGTTATGGAACTACACAACCCCAGTCTAACACCATGTAATGGAACTACACAACCCCAGTCTAACACCATGTAATGGAACTATACAACCCCAGTCTAACACCATGTAATGGAACTACACAACCCCAGTCTAACACCATGTAATGGAACTATATAACCCCAGTCTAACACCATGTAACAGAACTATATAACCCCAGTCTAACACCATGTTATGGAACTACACAACCCCAGTCTAACACCATGTAACAGAACTATATAACCCCAGTCTAACACCATGTTATGGAACTATATAACCCCAGTCTAACACCATGTAACAGAACTATATAACCCCAGTCTAACACCATGTTATGGAACTATACAACCCCAGTCTAACACCATGTAATGGAACTACACAACCCCAGTCTAACACCATGTAATGGAACTATATAACCCCAGTCTAACACCATGTAATGGAACTATACAACACCAGTCTAACAACACCATGTAACAGAACTATATAACCCCAGTCTAACACCATGTAATGGAACTATACAACACCAGTCTAACAACACCATGTAACAGAACTATATAACCCCAGTCTAACACCATGTAATGGAACTATACAACCCCAGTCTAACACCATGTAATGGAACTATATAACCCCAGTCTAACACCATGTAATGGAACTATACAACCCCAGTCTAACACCATGTAATGGAACTATACAACCCCAGTCTAACACCATGTAATGGAACTATACAACCCCAGTCTAACACCATGTAATGGAACTATATAACCCCAGTCTAACACCATGTAATGGAACTATACAACCCCAGTCTAACACCATGTAATGGAACTACACAACCCCAGTCTAACACCATGTAATGGAACTATACAACCCCAGTCTAACACCATGTAATGGAACTATATAACCCCAGTCTAACACCATGTAATGGAACTATATAACCCCAGTCTAACACCATGTAATGGAACTATATAACCCCAGTCTAACACCATGTAATGGAACTATACAACCCCAGTCTAACACCATGTAATGGAACTACACAACCCCAGTCTAACACCATGTAATGGAACTATATAACCCCAGTCTAACACCATGTAATGGAACTATATAACCCCAGTCTAACACCATGTAATGGAACTATACAACCCCAGTCTAACACCATGTAATGGAACTATACAACCCCAGTCTAACACCATGTAACAGAACTATATAACCCCAGTCTAACACCATGTTATGGAACTACACAACCCCAGTCTAACACCATGTAATGTAACTATATAACCCCAGTCTAACACCATGTTATGGAACTATATAACCCCAGTCTAACACCATGTAACAGAACTATATAACCCCAGTCTAACACCATGTAATGGAACTATACAACACCAGTCTAACAACACCATGTAACAGAACTATATAACCCCAGTCTAACACCATGTAATGGAACTACACAACCCCAGTCTAACACCATGTAATGGAACTATACAACCCCAGTCTAACACCATGTAATGGAACTACACAACCCCAGTCTAACACCATGTAATGGAACTATACAACCCCAGTCTAACACCATGTAATGGAACTATATAACCCCAGTCTAACACCATGTAATGGAACTATATAACCCCAGTCTAACACCATGTAATGGAACTATACAACCCCAGTCTAACACCATGTAATGGAACTATACAACCCCAGTCTAACACCATGTAATGGAACTACACAACCCCAGTCTAACACCATGTAATGGAACTACACAACCCCAGTCTAACACCATGTAATGGAACTATACAACCCCAGTCTAACACCATGTAATGGAACTACACAACCCCAGTCTAACACCATGTAATGGAACTACACAACCCCAGTCTAACACCATGTAATGGAACTATACAACCCCAGTCTAACACCATGTAATGGAACTATATAACCCCAGTCTAACACCATGTAATGGAACTATATAACCCCAGTCTAACACCATGTAATGGAACTATATAACCCCAGTCTAACACCATGTAATGGAACTATATAACCCCAGTCTAACACCATGTAATGGAACTATACAACCCCAGTCTAACACCATGTAACAGAACTATATAACCCCAGTCTAACACCATGTAATGGAACTATACAACCCCAGTCTAACACCATGTAATGGAACTACACAACCCCAGTCTAACACCATGTAATGGAACTATATAACCCCAGTCTAACACCATGTAATGGAACTATACAACCCCAGTCTAACACCATGTAATGGAACTACACAACCCCAGTCTAACACCATGTAATGGAACTATACAACCCCAGTCTAACACCATGTAATGGAACTATACAACCCCAGTCTAACACCATGTAATGGAACTACACAACCCCAGTCTAACACCATGTAATGGAACTATATAACCCCAGTCTAACACCATGTAACAGAACTATATAACCCCAGTCTAACACCATGTTATGGAACTATACAACCCCAGTCTAACACCATGTAATGGAACTACACAACCCCAGTCTAACACCATGTAATGGAACTATACAACCCCAGTCTAACACCATGTAATGGAACTATACAACACCAGTCTAACACACCATGTAATGGAACTATATAACCCCAGTCTAACACCATGTAATGGAACTATACAACCCCAGTCTAACACCATGTAATGGAACTATACAACCCCAGTCTAACACCATGTAATGGAACTATACAACCCCAGTCTAACACCATGTAATGGAACTATACAACCCCAGTCTAACACCATGTAATGGAACTATATAACCCCAGTCTAACACCATGTAATGGAACTATACAACCCCAGTCTAACACCATGTAATGGAACTATACAACCCCAGTCTAACACCATGTAATGGAACTACACAACCCCAGTCTAACACCATGTAATGGAACTACACAACCCCAGTCTAACACCATGTAATGGAACTATACAACCCCAGTCTAACACCATGTAATGGAACTACACAACCCCAGTCTAACACCATGTAATGGAACTATACAACCCCAGTCTAACACCATGTAACAGAACTATATAACCCCAGTCTAACACCATGTTATGGAACTACACAACCCCAGTCTAACACCATGTAATGGAACTATATAACCCCAGTCTAACACCATGTTATGGAACTATATAACCCCAGTCTAACACCATGTAACAGAACTATATAACCCCAGTCTAACACCATGTTATGGAACTATACATCCCCAGTCTAACACCATGTAATGGAACTACACAACCCCAGTCTAACACCATGTAATGGAACTATACAACCCCAGTCTAACACCATGTAATGGAACTATACAACACCAGTCTAACAACACCATGTAACAGAACTATATAACCCCAGTCTAACACCATGTAATGGAACTATACAACACCAGTCTAACAACACCATGTAACAGAACTATATAACCCCAGTCTAACACCATGTAATGGAACTACACAACCCCAGTCTAACACCATGTAATGGAACTATACAACCCCAGTCTAACACCATGTAATGGAACTACACAACCCCAGTCTAACACCATGTAATGGAACTATACAACCCCAGTCTAACACCATGTAATGGAACTATACAACCCCAGTCTAACACCATGTAATGGAACTATACAACCCCAGTCTAACACCATGTAATGGAACTACACAACCCCAGTCTAACACCATGTAATGGAACTACACAACCCCAGTCTAACACCATGTAATGGAACTATACAACCCCAGTCTAACACCATGTAATGGAACTATATAACCCCAGTCTAACACCATGTAATGGAACTATATAACCCCAGTCTAACACCATGTAATGGAACTATACAACCCCAGTCTAACACCATGTAATGGAACTATATAACCCCAGTCTAACACCATGTAATGGAACTACACAACCCCAGTCTAACACCATGTAACAGAACTATATAACCCCAGTCTAACACCATGTAACAGAACTATATAACCCCAGTCTAACACCATGTAATGGAACTACACAACCCCAGTCTAACACCATGTAACATAACTATATAACCCCAGTCTAACACCATGTAATGGAACTACACAACCCCAGTCTAACACCATGTAATGGAACTACACAACCCCAGTCTAACACCATGTAATGGAACTACACAACCCCAGTCTAACACCATGTAATGGAACTACAACCCCAGTCTAACACCATGTAATGGAACTACACAACCCCAGTCTAACACCATGTTATGGAACTACACAACCCCAGTCTAACACCATGTAACAGAACTATATAACCCCAGTCTAACACCATGTTATGGAACTATATAACCCCAGTCTAACACCATGTAACAGAACTATACAACCCCAGTCTAACACCATGTAATGGAACTACACAACCCCAGTCTAACACCATGTAATGGAACTATACAACCCCAGTCTAACACCATGTAATGGAACTACACAACCCCAGTCTAACACCATGTAACAGAACTATATAACCCCAGTCTAACACCATGTAATGGAACTACACAACCCCAGTCTAACACCATGTAATGGAACTATACAACCCCAGTCTAACACCATGTAATGGAACTACACAACCCCAGTCTAACACCATGTAATGGAACTATACAACCCCAGTCTAACACCATGTAATGGAACTATATAACCCCAGTCTAACACCATGTAATGGAACTATATAACCCCAGTCTAACACCATGTAATGGAACTATACAACCCCAGTCTAACACCATGTAATGGAACTATACAACCCCAGTCTAACACCATGTAATGGAACTATATAACCCCAGTCTAACACCATGTAACAGAACTATATAACCCCAGTCTAACACCATGTTATGGAACTATACAACCCCAGTCTAACACCATGTAATGGAACTACACAACCCCAGTCTAACACCATGTAATGGAACTATATAACCCCAGTCTAACACCATGTAATGGAACTATACAACACCAGTCTAACAACACCATGTAACAGAACTATATAACCCCAGTCTAACACCATGTAATGGAACTACACAACCCCAGTCTAACACCATGTAATGGAACTATACAACCCCAGTCTAACACCATGTAATGGAACTACACAACCCCAGTCTAACACCATGTAATGGAACTATACAACCCCAGTCTAACACCATGTAATGGAACTATATAACCCCAGTCTAACACCATGTAATGGAACTATACAACCCCAGTCTAACACCATGTAATGGAACTATACAACCCCAGTCTAACACCATGTAATGGAACTATACAACCCCAGTCTAACACCATGTAATGGAACTACACAACCCCAGTCTAACACCATGTAATGGAACTACACAACCCCAGTCTAACACCATGTAATGGAACTATACAACCCCAGTCTAACACCATGTAATGGAACTACACAACCCCAGTCTAACACCATGTAATGGAACTACACAACCCCAGTCTAACACCATGTAATGGAACTATACAACCCCAGTCTAACACCATGTAATGGAACTATATAACCCCAGTCTAACACCATGTAATGGAACTATACAACCCCAGTCTAACACCATGTAATGGAACTATACAACCCCAGTCTAACACCATGTAATGGAACTATATAACCCCAGTCTAACACCATGTAATGGAACTATATAACCCCAGTCTAACACCATGTAATGGAACTATACAACCCCAGTCTAACACCATGTAATGGAACTACACAACCCCAGTCTAACACCATGTAATGGAACTACACAACCCCAGTCTAACACCATGTAATGGAACTATACAACCCCAGTCTAACACCATGTAATGGAACTATACAACCCCAGTCTAACACCATGTAATGGAACTATATAACCCCAGTCTAACACCATGTAATGGAACTATACAACCCCAGTCTAACACCATGTAATGGAACTATATAACCCCAGTCTAACAGCACCATGTCATGGAACTACACAACCCCAGTCTAACACCATGTAATGGAACTATACAACCCCAGTCTAACACCATGTAATGGAACTATACAACCCCAGTCTAACACCATGTAATGGAACTATACAACCCCAGTCTAACACCATGTAATGGAACTATACAACCCCAGTCTAACACCATGTAACATGGAACTATATAACCCCAGTCTAACACCATGTAACAGAACTATACAACCCCAGTCTAACACCATGTAATGGAACTACACAACCCCAGTCTAACACCATGTAATGGAACTATACAACCCCAGTCTAACACCATGTAACAGAACTATACAACCCCAGTCTAACACCATGTAATGGAACTATACAACCCCAGTCTAACACCATGTAATGGAACTACACAACCCCAGTCTAACACCATGTAATGGAACTATACAACCCCAGTCTAACACCATGTAATGGAACTACACAACCCCAGTCTAACAACCCACACCATGTAACAGAACTATATAACCCCAGTCTAACACCATGTAATGGAACTATATAACCCCAGTCTAACACCATGTAATGGAACTACACAACCCCAGTCTAACACCATGTAATGGAACTACACAACCCCAGTCTAACACCATGTAATGGAACTATACAACCCCAGTCTAACACCATGTAATGGAACTACACAACCCCAGTCTAACACCATGTAATGGAACTACACAACCCCAGTCTAACACCATGTAATGGAACTATACAACCCCAGTCTAACACCATGTAATGGAACTATATAACCCCAGTCTAACACCATGTAATGGAACTATACAACCCCAGTCTAACACCATGTAATGGAACTATACAACCCCAGTCTAACACCATGTAATGGAACTACACAACCCCAGTCTAACACCATGTAATGGAACTATACAACCCCAGTCTAACTCCATGTAATGGAACTACACAACCCCAGTCTAACACCATGTAATGGAACTACACAACCCCAGTCTAACAGCACCATGTAATGGAACTACACAACCCCAGTCTAACACCATGTAATGGAACTATATAACCCCAGTCTAACACCATGTAATGGAACTACACAACCCCAGTCTAACACCATGTAATGGAACTATACAACCCCAGTCTAACACCATGTAATGGAACTATACAACCCCAGTCTAACACCATGTAATGGAACTACACAACCCCAGTCTAACAGCACCATGTAATGGAACTACACAACCCCAGTCTAACACCATGTAATGGAACTACACAACCCCAGTCTAACACCATGTAATGGAACTACACAACCCCAGTCTAACACCATGTAATGGAACTATACAACCCCAGTCTAACACCATGTAATGGAACTACACAACCCCAGTCTAACACCATGTAATGGAACTATACAACCCCAGTCTAACACCATGTAATGGAACTACACAACCCCAGTCTAACACCATGTAATGGAACTACACAACCCCAGTCTAACAGCACCATGTAATGGAACTACACAACCCCAGTCTAACACCATGTAATGGAACTACATAACCCCAGTCTAACACCATGTAATGGAACTATATAACCCCAGTCTAACACCATGTAATGGAACTATACAACCCCAGTCTAACACCATGTAATGGAACTATACAACCCCAGTCTAACACCATGTAATGGAACTATACAACCCCAGTCTAACACCATGTAATGGAACTATACAACCCCAGTCTAACACCATGTAATGTAACAGAACTATACAACCCCAGTCTAACACCATGTAATGGAACTACACAACCCCAGTCTAACACCATGTAATGGAACTATACAACCCCAGTCTAACACCATGTAATGGAACTACACAACCCCAGTCTAACACCATGTAATGGAACTATACAACCCCAGTCTAACACCATGTAATGGAACTATACAACCCCAGTCTAACACCATGTAATGGAACTATACAACCCCAGTCTAACACCATGTTATGGAACTATATAACCCCAGTCTAACACCATGTAATGGAACTACACAACCCCAGTCTAACACCATGTAATGGAACTATACAACCCCAGTCTAACACCATGTAATGGAACTATACAACCCCAGTCTAACACCATGTAATGGAACTACACAACCCCAGTCTAACACCATGTAATGGAACTATATAACCCCAGTCTAACACCATGTAATGGAACTATATAACCCCAGTCTAACACCATGTAATGGAACTACACAACCCCAGTCTAACACCATGTAATGGAACTACACAACCCCAGTCTAACACCATGTAATGGAACTACACAACCCCAGTCTAACACCATGTAATGGAACTACACAACCCCAGTCTAACACCATGTAATGGAACTACACAACCCCAGTCTAACACCATGTAATGGAACTACACAACCCCAGTCTAACACCATGTAATGGAACTACACAACCCCAGTCTAACACCATGTAATGGAACTACACAACCCCAGTCTAACACCATGTAATGGAACTACACAACCCCACCATGTACCAGTCTAACACCATGTAATGGAACTAACAACACCATGTAATGGAACTATACAACCCCAGTCTAACACCATGTAATGGAACTACACAACCCCAGTCTAACACCATGTAATGGAACTATACAACCCCAGTCTAACACCATGTAATGGAACTACACAACCCCAGTCCCCAACACCATGTAATGGAACTATACAACCCCAGTCTAACACCATGTAATGGAACTACACAACCCCAGTCTAACACCATGTAATGGAACTATACAACCCCAGTCTAACACCATGTAATGGAACTACACAACCCCAGTCTAACACCATGTAATGGAACTATACAACCCCAGTCTAACACCATGTAATGGAACTATACAACCCCAGTCTAACACCATGTAATGGAACTACACAACCCCAGTCTAACACCATGTAATGGAACTATACAACCCCAGTCTAACAACACCATGTAATGGAACTATACAACCCCAGTCTAACACCATGTAATGGAACTACACAACCCCAGTCTAACACCATGTAATGGAACTATACAACCCCAGTCTAACACCATGTAATGGAACTACACAACCCCAGTCTAACACCATGTAATGGAACTACACAACCCCAGTCTAACACCATGTAATGGAACTACACAACCCCAGTCTAACACCATGTAATGGAACTACACAACCCCAGTCTAACACCATGTAATGGAACTACACAACCCCAGTCTAACACCATGATATGGAACTATATAACCCCAGTCTAACACCATGTTATGGAACTATATAACCCCAGTCTAACACCATGTAATGGAACTACACAACCCCAGTCTAACACCATGTAATGGAACTACACAACCCCAGTCTAACACCATGTAATGGAACTACACAACCCCAGTCTAACACCATGTAATGGAACTATACAACCCCAGTCTAACACCATGTAATGGAACTACACAACCCCAGTCTAACACCATGTAATGGAACTACACAACCCCAGTCTAACACCATGTAATGGAACTATACAACCCCAGTCTAACACCATGTAATGGAACTACACAACCCCAGTCTAACACCATGTAATGGAACTACACAACCCCAGTCTAACACCATGTAATGGAACTACACAACCCCAGTCTAACACCATGTAATGGAACTACACAACCCCAGTCTAACACCATGTAATGGAACTATACAACCCCAGTCTAACACCATGTAATGGAACTACACAACCCCAGTCTAACACCATGTAATGGAACTACACAACCCCAGTCTAACACCATGTAATGGAACTACACAACCCCAGTCTAACACCATGTAATGGAACTATATAACCCCAGTCTAACACCATGTAATGGAACTATACAACCCCAGTCTAACACCATGTAATGGAACTACACAACCCCAGTCTAACAACCCCAGCCATGTCTATGGAACTATACAATAACCCCAGTCTAACACACATGTAATGGAACTATACAACCCCAGTCTAACACCATGTAATGGAACTACACAACCCCAGTCTAACACCATGTAATGGAACTATACAACCCCAGTCTAACACCATGTAATGGAACTACACAACCCCAGTCTAACACCATGTAATGGAACTATACAACCCCAGTCTAACACCATGTAATGGAACTACACAACCCCAGTCTAACACCATGTAATGGAACTATACAACCCCAGTCTAACACCATGTAATGGAACTACACAACCCCAGTCTAACACCATGTAATGGAACTATACAACCCCAGTCTAACACCATGTAATGGAACTATACTAACCCCAGTCTAACACCATGTAATGGAACTACACAACCCCAGTCTAACACCATGTAATGGAACTATACAACAACCCCAGTCTAACACCATGTAATGGAACTATACAACCCCAGTCTAACACCATGTAATGGAACTATATAACCCCAGTCTAACACCATGTAATGGAACTACACAACCCCAGTCTAACACCATGTAATGGAACTATACAACCCCAGTCTAACACCATGTAATGGAACTATACAACCCCAGTCTAACACCATGTAATGGAACTATACAACCCCAGTCTAACACCATGTAATGGAACTACACAACCCCAGTCTAACACCATGATATGGAACTATATAACCCCAGTCTAACACCATGTTATGGAACTATATAACCCCAGTCTAACACCATGTAATGGAACTACACAACCCCAGTCTAACACCATGTAATGGAACTACACAACCCCAGTCTAACACCATGTAATGGAACTATACAACCCCAGTCTAACACCATGTAATGGAACTATACAACCCCAGTCTAACACCATGTAATGGAACTACACAACCCCAGTCTAACACCATGTAATGGAACTACACAACCCCAGTCTAACACCATGTAATGGAACTACACAACCCCAGTCTAACACCATGTAATGGAACTACACAACCCCAGTCTAACACCATGTAATGGAACTACACAACCCCAGTCTAACACCATGTAATGGAACTACACAACCCCAGTCTAACACCATGTAATGGAACTACACAACCCCAGTCTAACACCATGTAATGGAACTACACAACCCCAGTCTAACACCATAACACCAACGTCATGGAACTATACAATAACCAGTCTAACAACACCATGTAATGGAACTATCTAACACCATGTAATGGAACTACCCCCAGTCTAACACCATGTAATGGAACTACACAACCCCAGTCTAACACCATGTAATGGAACTATACAACCCCAGTCTAACACCAGTCTAACACCATGTAATGGAACTACACAACCCCAGTCTAACACCATGTAATGGAACTATACAACCCCAGTCTAACACCATGTAATGGAACTACACAACCCCAGTCTAACACCATGTAATGGAACTATACAACCCCAGTCTAACACCATGTAATGGAACTACACAACCCCAGTCTAACACCATGTAATGGAACTATACAACCCCAGTCTAACACCATGTAATGGAACTATACAACCCCAGTCTAACACCATGTAATGGAACTACACAACCCCAGTCTAACACCATGTAATGGAACTATACAACCCCAGTCTAACACCATGTAATGGAACTATACAACCCCAGTCTAACACCATGTAATGGAACTACACAACCCCAGTCTAACACCATGTAATGGAACTATACAACCCCAGTCTAACACCATGTAATGGAACTACACAACCCCAGTCTAACACCATGTAATGGAACTACACAACCCCAGTCTAACACCATGTAATGGAACTACACAACCCCAGTCTAACACCATGTAATGGAACTACACAACCCCAGTCTAACACCATGTAATGGAACTACACAACCCCAGTCTAACACCATGTAATGGAACTATAACACCATGTAACCCCAGTCTAACACCATGTAATGGAACTATATAACCCCAGTCTAACACCATGTAATGGAACTACACAACCCCAGTCTAACACCATGTAATGGAACTACACAACCCCAGTCTAACACCATGTAATGGAACTACACAACCCCAGTCTAACACCATGTAATGGAACTACAAACCCCAGTCTAACACCATGTAATGGAACTACACAACCCCAGTCTAACACCATGTAATGGAAAACACCAGTCTAACCACCATGTAATGGAACTATACAACCCCAGTCTAACACCATGTCTAAACCCCAGTCTAACACCATGTAATGGAACTACACAACCCCAGTCTAACACCATGTAATGGAACTACACAACCCCAGTCTAACACCATGTAATGGAACTACACAACCCCAGTCTAACGCCACGTCATGGAACTACACAATCCCAGTCTAACAACACCATGTAATGGAACTATACAACCCCCAGTCTAACAACCCATGTAATGGAACTACACAACCCCAGTCTAACACCATGTAATGGAACTATACAGCCCCAGTCTAACACCATGTAATGGAACTACACAACCCCAGTCTAACACCATGTAATGGAACTATACAGCCCCAGTCTAACACCATGTAATGGAACTACACAACCCCAGTCTAACACCATGTAATGGAACTATACAACCCCAGTCTAACACCATGTAATGGAACTATACAACCCCAGTCTAACACCATGTAATGGAACTATACAACCCCAGTCTAACACCATGTAATGGAACCATGTAATGGAACTATACAACCCCAGTCTAACACCATGTAATGGAACTACACAACCCCAGTCTAACACCATGTAATGGAACTATACAACCCCAGTCTAACAACACCATGTAATGGAACTATACAACCCCAGTCTAACACCATGTAATGGAACTATACAACCCCAGTCTAACACCATGTAATGGAACTATACAACCCCAGTCTAACACCATGTAATGGAACTACACAACCCCAGTCTAACACCATGTAATGGAACTACACAACCCCAGTCTAACACCATGTAATGGAACTACACAACCCCAGTCTAACACCATGTAATGGAACTACACAACCCCAGTCTAACACCATGTAATGGAACTACACAACCCCAGTCTAACACCATGTAATGGAACTATACAACCCCAGTCTAACACCATGTAATGGAACTACAACCCCAGTCTAACACCATGTAATGGAACAAACCCCAGTCTAACACCATGTAATGGAACTATACAACCCCAGTCTAACACCATGTAATGGAACTACACAACCCCAGTCTAACACCATGTAATGGAACTACACAACCCCAGTCTAACACCATGTAATGGAACTACACAACCCCAGTCTAACACCATGATATGGAACTATATAACCCCAGTCTAACACCATGTAATGGAACTATATAACCCCAGTCTAACACCATGTAATGGAACTACACAACCCCAGTCTAACACCATGTAATGGAACTACACAACCCCAGTCTAACACCATGTAATGGAACTATACAACCCCAGTCTAACACACATGTAATGGAACTATACAACCCCAGTCTAACACCATGTAATGGAACTACACAACCCCAGTCTAACACCATGTAATGGAACTACACAACCCCAGTCTAACACCATGTAATGGAACTACACAACCCCAGTCTAACACCATGTAATGGAACTACACAACCCCAGTCTAACACCATGTAATGGAACTACACAACCCCAGTCTAACACCATGTAATGGAACTACACAACCCCAGTCTAACACCATGTAATGGAACTACACAACCCCAGTCTAACACCATGTAATGGAACTACACAACCCCAGTCTAACACCATGTAATGGAACTACACAACCCCAGTGTAACACCATGTAATGGAAAAACACAACCCCAGTCTAACACCATGTAATGGAACTACACAACCCCAGTCTAACACCATGTAATGGAACTACACAACCCCAGTCTAACACCATGTAATGGAACTACACAACCCCAGTCTAACGCCACGTCATGGAACTACACAATCCCAGTCTAACAACACCATGTAATGGAACTATACAGCCCCAGTCTAACACCATGTAATGGAACTACACAACCCCAGTCTAACACCATGTAATGGAACTACACAACCCCAGTCTAACACCATGTAATGGAACTACACAACCCCAGTCTAACACCATGTAATGGAACTATACAACCCCAGTCTAACACCATGTAATGGAACTACACAACCCCAGTCTAACACCATGTAATGGAACTATACAGCCCCAGTCTAACACCATGTAATGGAACTACACAACCCCAGTCTAACACCATGTAATGGAACTATACAACCCCAGTCTAACAACACCATGTAATGGAACTATACAACCCCAGTCTAACACCATGTAATGGAACTACACAACCCCAGTCTAACACCATGTAATGGAACTATACAACCCCAGTCTAACAACACCATGTAATGGAACTATACAACCCCAGTCTAACACCATGTAATGGAACTACACAACCCCAGTCTAACACCATGTAATGGAACTATACAACCCCAGTCTAACACCATGTAATGGAACTATACAACCCCAGTCTAACACCATGTAATGGAACTACACAACCCCAGTCTAACACCATGTAATGGAACTACACAACCCCAGTCTAACACCATGTAATGGAACTACACAACCCCAGTCTAACACCATGTAATGGAACTACACAACCCCAGTCTAACACCATGTAATGGAACTATACAACCCCAGTCTAACACCATGTAATGGAACTACACAACCCCAGTCTAACACCATGTAATGGAACTACACAACCCCAGTCTAACACCATGTAATGGAACTATACAACCCCAGTCTAACACCATGTAATGGAAGTACACAACCCCAGTCTAACACCATGTAATGGAACTATACAACCCCAGTCTAACACCATGTAATGGAACTATACAACCCCAGTCTAACAGCACCATGTAACAGAACTATACAACCCCAGTCTAACAGCACCATGTAACAGAACTATACAACCCCAGTCTAACAGCACCATGTAACAGAACTATACAACCCCAGTCTAACAGCACCATGTCATGGAACTATATAACCCCAGTCTAACAGCACCATGTAACAGAACTATATAACCCCAGTCTAACAGCATGTAATGGAACTATATAGCCCCAGTCTAACACCATGTAATGGAACTATACAACCCCAGTCTAACAGCATGTAATGGAACTATATAACCCCAGTCTAACACCATGTAATGGAACTATACAACCCCAGTCTAACAGCACCATGTAACAGAATTATACAACCCCAGTCTAACACCATGTCATGGAACTATACAACCCCAGTCTAACAGCACCATGTAATGGAACTATATGACCCCAGTCTAACAGCACCATGTAATGGAACTACACAACCCCAGTCTAACACCATGTAATGGAACTATATAGCCCCAGTCTAACAGCACCATGTAATGGAACTATATAACCCCAGTCTAACAACACCATGTAATGGAACTATACAACCCCAGTCTAACACCATGTAATGGAACTATATAACCCCAGTCTAACAGCATGTAATGGAACTATACAACCCCAGTCTAACAGCATGTAATGGAACTATACAACCCCAGTCTAACAGCACCATGTAATGGAACTATATAGCCCCAGTCTAACAGCACCATGTAACAGAACTATATAACCCCAGTCTAACAACACCATGTAATGGAACTATACAACACCAGTCTAACAACACCATGTAACAGAACTATATAACCCCAGTCTAACAGCACCATGTCATGGAACTATACAACCCCAGTCTAACAGCACATGTAATGGAACTATACAACCCCAGTCTAACAGCACCATGTAATGGAACTATATAGCCCCAGTCTAACAGCACCATGTAACAGAACTATATAACCCCAGTCTAACAACACCATGTAATGGAACTATACAACACCAGTCTAACAACACCATGTAACAGAACTATATAACCCCAGTCTAACAGCACCATGTCATGGAACTATACAACCCCAGTCTAACAGCATGTAATGGAACTATACAACCCCAGTCTAACAGCACCATGTAATGGAACTATATAGCCCCAGTCTAACAGCACCATGTAACAGAACTATATAACCCCAGTCTAACAACACCATGTAATGGAACTATACAACACCAGTCTAACAACACCATGTAACAGAACTATATAACCCCAGTCTAACAGCACCATGTCATGGAACTATACAACCCCAGTCTAACAGCATGTAATGGAACTATACAACCCCAGTCTAACAGCACCATGTAATGGAACTATATAGCCCCAGTCTAACAGCACCATGTAACAGAACTATATAACCCCAGTCTAACAACACCATGTAATGGAACTATACAACCCCAGTCTAACAACACCATGTAACAGAACTATATAACCCCAGTCTAACAGCATGTAATGGAACTATACAACCCCAGTCTAACAACACCATGTAATGGAACTATACAACCCCAGTCTAACAACACCATGTAATGGAACTATACAACCCCAGTCTAACAACACCATGTAATGGAACTATACAACCCCAGTCTAACAACACCATGTAATGGAACTATACAACCCCAGTCTAACAACACCATGTAATGGAACTATACAACCCCAGTCTAACAACACCATGTAATGGAACTATACAACCCCAGTCTAACAACACCATGTAATGGAACTATACAACCCCAGTCTAACAACACCATGTAATGGAACTATACAACCCCAGTCTAACAACACCATGTAATGGAACTATACAACCCCAGTCTATCAACACCATGTAATGGAACTATACAACCCCAGTCTAACAACACCATCTAACAGAACTATATAACCCCAGTCTAACAGCACCATGTGCAGGTCTCATCTAAGATCACAGATACAATTACAGCAATGAATGTGTTTCATTCTTCCTTAACATCTTGCTTCTCTCCGTGTGTGTGTGTGTGTGTGTGTGTGTGTGTGTGTGTGTGTGTGTGTGTGTGTGTGTGTGTGTGTGTGTGTGTGTGTGTGTGTGTGTGTGTGTGTGTGTGTGTGTGTGTGTGTGTGTGTGTGTGTGTTACATAGCCCCACGTTAACAATCCCCCAAAGCCAATGTGGACATGTTTGCTGGGAACTCCGCAGACTGAACGTTTTGCTTTTCTCCGAGGCTATTGGGTGCAAACGATACAGCTCTACCAAAAATATCTTATGTTTCTGAGTTGTAACAATTATAAATATGAGAGACAAAAACAAACATACCTTCCGTCTGGTACAAGCACTGGACTTGTGGAGAAACCTTGACTATTCATTCCAACACACCAACTACAGCAAGCTTCTTTTTGTGTATTTCAAACAGAGATTCTGGTCCACGCATGATTACAAAACGGCAGTAACTACAGGGCCAACTACTACACACACCTTATTCAGCTTTGATTTCCTGTAAAGGGAAGGACAGAGAGAACCGGTAAAACAGGTCGGAACATCACCCTGCCCAATGTTACTATGTCCTGCCCATAAAAGGATTTCCTTGCAATCTTGCCAGCGGGTGAGTGTTATGATTAACCAATAATGTGTAGTAACCAATGTCAGTGTAGTCTACGTTCCTTCCTCCTCTACATCTGACTCTACTCAGTCCTTCCCTGATGTGTAATTCCTATTGGAAGTCAGGATATCCAACAGGTTGAATTTTTATTCACCTAAAACCCGCATTCAGAATTGAAAATGTATAAGAAGACTATTTAAAAATAATTTAAACTGCAGCCACCATTTCAGTAGCAGGTGCAAGAAAACGAACTAACTGATTGTATGTTATGTATCTTTGTGTAGCATAAGCAGAGAGACTTGGGTAGCTGGAGTATTTGACCATGTTGACACCACCTGGCAAAGAGGTCCTGGATGGCAAGGAGCTTGGTCCCAGTGATGTACTGGGCCGTACACACTACCTTCTTGTGGTTGGATGCCAAGCAATTGCCATTCCAAGCGGTGATGCTGTAGGTCAAGATGCTCTCGATGGTGCAGCTTTAGAACTCTTTGAGGATCTGAGAGTCACCTGAAGTGTGAGAGGAATGGTGAATGCAGTAGAGGAATGCAGTGCTGAGGCAGAGGACTCGTAGTGAGGACGACTGGTCAACTGTTACTGCTCTGAACTGTGTGTGGTGAGCTTTCTGGCACCCAGAGCTGCTGAGGCATCACCCAAGTGGGTGCAATACATTGTGAAGGAGAAGACCAGTCGCTACACTACTCAAGCTGGTTCCCAGAGTCCCTCTACAAAGTCATCACCAGACTCCATCAACCATCCCCTTTCCAATGATCAAGCCATCTACAATCCTTCTCCATCTTTGCACTCAAACACTTGTTGGCCTCTATGTTGGGCAAAAAGGCAAACTCAGCTCCATCATTCATTGAATCATATGGCTCATTCATCACAAACCCATTGATATTGCAAACTACTTTAATAATTTTTTCTTTGGTAATATAAGCAAATCTTAGGACCTTCCTCTTTGTCGCAATGTGGATAAACAGTAAGTCCGCTACCCAAGAATAGTAAAGCCCCCTTCACTGGCACAAATAGCCGACCAATCAGCCTTTTACCAAACCTTAGTAAAGTTTTGGAAAAAATGGTGTTTGACCAGATACAAAACTATTTTACAGTAAACAAATTGACAACAGACTTTCAGCATGCTTATAGGGAAGGACATTCAACAAGCACAGCACAATTGACGATTGGCTGATGATGACTTCAGTGCAGCTTTTGACATTATCGATCATAGTCTGCTTATTGAAAAATGTATGTCTTATGGCTTTACACCCCCTGCTATGTTGTGGATAAAGAGTTACCTGTCTAACAGAACACAGAGGATGTTCTTTAATGGAAGCCTCTCAAACATAATCCAGGTAGAATCAGGAATTCCCCAAGGCAGCTGTCTAGGCCCCTTACTTTTTTCAATCTTTACTAATGACATGCCACTGGTATTGAGTAAAGCCAGTGTGTCTATGTATGTGGATGACCCAACACTATACACATCAGCTACTACAGCGAGTGAAATCACTGCAACATTTAACAAAGAACTGTAATTAGTTTCAGAATGGGTGGCAATGAATAAGTCAGTCCTAAATATAAAAATAAATCAAAATAATTGTATTTGGGACAAATCATTTGAACAAGTTGAGGTGACTAAACTGCTTGGAGTAACCCTGGATTGTAAACTGTCATCAAAACATGTTGGTACAACAGTAGCTAAGATGGTGAGAAGTCTGTCCATATTAAAGCACTGCTCTGCCTTTTTAAGAACACTATCAACAAGGCAGGTCCTACAGGCTCTAGTTTTGTCGCACCTGGATGACTGTTCAGTCGTGTGGTCAGGTGCCACAAAGACGGACTTCGGCAGCACGGCTGGCCCTTGGATGTACATGGAGAGTTACTATTAATATGCATGTCAATCTATCATAGCTCAAAGTGGAGGAGAGATTGACTTCATCATTACTTGTTTTTGTAAGAAGTGTTGAGAAGCTGAATGAACGGAGGTGTCTGTTTAAACTACTAGCACACAGCTTGAACACCCATGCATACCCCACAAGAAATGGGGCGGCAGCTATTTTAATTTTTGGATGAAAAACGTTCCCGTTTTGAACAAGATATTTTGTCACAAAAAGATGCTTGACTATGCATATAATTGACAGCTTTGGAAAGAAATCCCTCTGACGTTTCCAAAACTGCAAAGATATTGTCTGTGAATGCCACAGAACTGATGTTACAGGCGAAACCCAGATAAAAATCCAATCAGGAAGTGCCGCATTTTTTTAAACCGCCTCGTGCCAATGACTCCTTATATGGCTGTGAATGAGCTACGAATGAGCTTACGTTTACCACGCATTCCCCAATGTGTCTACAGCATTGTGACGTCTTTGGAGAATAGCTGTAAGGGACCATATTTGGCGAGTAGTCACATGGTGTCTCACGGAGAAAATCTCATGTAAAATACTGAGGTAGCCATTTTTCCAATCACTTCTTATGAGAAAACAATTGCCTCGATGGATATATTATCGAATATATATGTTAAAAACACCTTGAGGATGGATCCTAAACAACGTTTGCCGTGTTTCTGTCGATATTATGGAGCAAATTTTGAAAAAAGTTTGGGTATTTTTCGGTCGATTTCTCAGCCAAAACTAATGAACAAACAGGAGCTTTTTCGCCTACAAAAAAATATTATTTTGGGAAAAAAGGAACATTTGCTATCTAACTGGGAGTCTCCTGAGTGAAAGCATCTGAAGTTCTTCAAAGGTAAATGATTTAATTTGGTTGCTTTTCTTATTTCCGTGAAAATGTTGCCTGCTGCCAGCAGAGCGTAGCATAGCATTATGCCATGCTAAACTTACACAAATGCTTGTCTAGCGTTGGTTGTAACGCATATTTTGAAAATCTGAGATGACAGTGTTGTTAACAAAAGGCTAAGCTTGTGTTTGAATATATTTATTTCATTTCATTTGCGATTTTCATGAATAGGAAAAGTTGCGTTATGCTAATGCATTTGAGGCTATGATTACGCTTCCGGATACGGGTTTGCTAGTCGCAAGAAGTTAAATAAAGGTAAAAAAAAAAAAACATGCCACCAGAGGTCTCTTCACAGTCCCCAAGTCCAGAATATATTACGGAAGGCGCACAGTACTA
Organism: Oncorhynchus nerka; assembly: GCF_034236695.1. NCBI lineage: Eukaryota > Metazoa > Chordata > Actinopteri > Salmoniformes > Salmonidae > Oncorhynchus > Oncorhynchus nerka. The sequence goes on from NC_088414.1 coordinate 41,562,354, forward strand.
CATGGAACTCTATTCCACATCACAGCAACAGTAGAATCAGATTTGGAAAACAGCGGGGAAGAGACACACACAGGCACAGACACGCACTATACACATACATACACATAGATGTGGTGGCCTGAGGGAACACACTGTAAGGTTTTATGAAATGTATTGTATGTAACTGTCTTATGTTGCTGTACACCAGGAAGAGTAGCTGCTGCTTAGGCAGGAACTAATGGGGATCCATAATAAACCCCAGGAAGAGTAGCTGCTGCTTAGGCAGGAACTAATGGGGATCCATAATAAACACCAGGAAGAGTAGCTGCTGCTTAGGCAGGAACTAATGGGGATCCATAATAAACCCCAGGAAGAGTAGCTGCTGCTTTGGCAGGAACTAATGGGGATCCATAATAAACCCCAGGAAGAGTAGCTGCTGGCTTGGCAGGAACTAATGGTGATCCATAATAAACCCCAGGAAGAGTAGCTGCTGGCTTGGCAGGAACTAATGGGGATCCATAATAAACCCCAGGAAGAGTAGCTGCTGCCTTGGCAGGAACTAATGGGGATCCATAATAAACCCCAGGAAGAGTAGCTGCTGGCTTGGCAGGAACTAATGGAGCTCCATAATAAGAGTAGCTGCGGCTTGGCAGGAACTAATGGGATCTATATTAAATACATAATACATACAAATACATAGCAAACGCCACACTCGTGGTTCCCAAATAGTTATTTTGTCGTCCCCCTATGAGAACCCTTTTTGGTTCTAAGTAGAACCCTTTATGGCTCCAGGTAGAACCCTTCTGGGTTCCTTGTAGAATCAACTCTGGAAAGGGTTGTTTTTTAGCTTAGTGTGTTGATTGATGAGGAAAACATTGTTTCACTAATTTAGTCAGTCAAACGTTCGGTCAGTCAAACGTGTGTGTGTGTGTGTGTGTGTGTGTGTGTGTGTGTGTGTGTGTGTGTGTCACTCCTACCAGGCTCCCAGGCTATCTCACTCCTCCCAGGCTTTTGGAACGGAGGGTAGACAATGAATCATTTGGATGTAAGCAATGTCCCTGCTCTCTGGCAGCTTTCATAGCTGATAATTTTTTTCCGCTTCTGGCGCACAGCTCCAGAGAAGTCCTCGTTGAGGAATTTGTTGGTTACTCTTAAGTTCTCTAGAACATCCAGCTTGACCTTGAAACGTAGGAACCTGACCACTATCTGCCTGGGTCTGTCACCTGTCACCTCGTTACAGGTATTCCAGACCTGTGGGCGTGGCTTCACCTCAATCTACCTATGATCCATCTGCAGCTTTTCTGTGATCATTTTTCTCACACTTTCTCCTCAGACTCCATCCAGGTGTCATGTGGACTCCATCCAGGTGTCATGTGGACTCCATCCAGGTGTCATGTGGACTCCATCCAGGTGTCATGTGGACTCCATCCAGGTGTCATGTGGACTCCATCCAGGTGTCATGTGGACACCATCCAGGTGTCATGTGGACTCCATCCAGGTGTCATGTGGACTCCACCCAGGTGTCATGTGGACTCCACCCAGGTGTCATGTGGACTCCACCCAGGTGTCATGTGGACTCCACCCAGGTGTCATGTGGACTCCATCCAGGTGTCATGTGGACTCCATCCAGGTGTCATGTGGAATCCACACAGGTGTCATGTGGACTCCATCCAGGTGTCATGTGGACTCCATCCAGGTGTCATGTGGACTCCATCCAGGTGTCATGTGGACTCCATCCAGGTGTCATGTGGACTCCACCAAGGTGTCATGTGGACTCCATCCACAACAATGTTATTCCTCCTGAATTGTCCCTCTAGATAGTCTGTTTTTCCAGTCATCTGTAGTAATGATTGACACACAGTGCTGATCTTGCATGGACTTAAAGTTTGTAGTCATCTTGCTGCAAGTCTCTTTCAGGACATCCACCTCTTCTGTTGTTCTTTACAACTCCTGTTATGAATGAAAGATAATTGTACCTACACCCCGAAGAAGGCTGTAAAGCTGAAAACGTCTGCGTCCCTGATGCAGTAAAACATTTCAAACATTGAATAATAAAATTAGCTTTATGAGACATCTTTGTGTGTGTGAAACCACTACACCTCTTTGTTAGTCTGAATTTGCAGGTTTTTATGCACCAGCCAAGCTTCAGGGAGAACGCTTTTGATTTAGGACATCCACGTCTCCCTGGGAATACTGCAAACTGTTCTTAAGGTCTTGGACCTTTATGGTCAGATCATCCATTCATTTGTTAGTTGAGGTCCACCCGTATTTGGACAAAGCTCTTGAAGCAATTTTCCTGTTGCTGTAACAATTGCTTGAAGACATATTTTTGTTGATTGAAAAGATCATTCACCTTTAATAGCGAAACACTGTCCTCTCCTTTACTCCAACCTTTAATAACTTTGGGCAAAATGTTGGTATCAACGTTGGCTAACGCTGGTACACCACGCAATTCCAGCCAGCACAGCTCGCAGGGCCTATGGAAACAGCAGGGATTTAAACAGCCACAAGCCCGGGACAATCCGTGGTCCCAGACACAAGGGCTAACAACACTGCAGGCTTTATTCAAACTGTTAAGGAAACCTGGCTAGCTTGGCTAGCATGGCTAGCTGCTTGGCCAATTAGCAGCTCTTCAGACTTTAGGGTTTGACAGTATCCCAGGAAAGATAGTAGCAGTCCCAGCAACTGAGGCTAACCTTGTCACGGGATCCAAATTAAACCTGTAATTCAAGATTTTCTTCAGGAAAAACTTTTTGAGAAACGTTCAAAACAACAAACAAAGCTCTTTCTCGCGTTCGGCGTCGCACTTTGATGATGATGTGAATTGGAATGACGCTTTCGGAATTAACGGAAGTTCGGCGTTCCAACTGGGAAGGCAACATGTAGGAAACTTAAGTGGGTTGACTTAAGCAGAAAAGCTCATTGAGAGGTGATGACAGACACTGATATGGTTTTAGCTTACAGAGGAGTTCTCACGGAAAATGTATCTCTGCCCAAATATTTTCCACAGTCTGGTTTCCGCATCATGTTATTAGGCACCTGTGGCATTGTCTTGCTCCTGAAATCCCATGGTTAGCCTGAATACTATCAGGACAGTTTCAATATTATTTTGTCTGTATGATACATTTTACAGACAATGAGTGTCATACCACCCTGTATACCACCCTGTATACCACCCTGTATTCCACTGCTGGCTTGCTTCTGAAGCTAAGCAGCAGGGTTGATCCTGGTCAGTCCCTGGATGGGAGACCAGATGATGCTGTGGTGTTGGAGGGCCAGTAGGAGGCACTCTTTCCTCTGGTCTAAAAAAAACATCCCAATGCCCAGGGCAGTGATTGGGGACATTGCCCTGTGAAGGGTGCCGTCTTTCGGATGGGACGTTAAACGGGTGTCCTGACTCTCTGTGGTCACTAAAGATCCCAAAGCACTTATCGTAAGACTAGGGGTGTTAACCCCAGTGTCCTGGCTGGGCTAAATTCCCAATCAGACCCTCATACAATCATGGTCACCTAATCATCCCCAGCTTACAATTGGCTCATTCATCCCCCTCCTCTCCCCTGTTGTTCCCCAGGTTGTTGCTGTAAATGAGAACGTGTTCTCAGTCAACTTACCTGTAAAAAATATATATAATATATATATATTCTCCTGTCTTTGTACAAACGTCATTTATTGTTGGTGCATACGGCCCACCATTCCTATATTAATCAAGTAGCAGTGACAATTAAAGGAGGAACTCTCTACCTCCTCTTAAACCCTGTGTGGATTTTAATGCGTCCACCGTGGTGTTAGAGAAGTTGAAGTGAAGTTCTGATTGTTGTCCTCGACCGTTCTTTCATGGATAAATAACATCTCGCTGGTTGTTCCTTTACTAGATAGTGTGTATTAGGTTTTGTAGAGGGAGTTGTTAGATATTAGGTTTTGTAGAGGGAGTTGTTAGATATTAGGTTTTGTAGAGGGAGTTGTTAGATATTAGGTTTTGTAGAGGGAGTTGTTAGATATTAGGTTTTGTAGAGGGAGTTGTTAGATATTAGGTTTTGTAGAGGAGTTGTTAGATATTAGGTTTTGTAGAGGAGTTGTTAGATATTAGGTTTTGTAGAGGGAGTTGTTAGATATTAGGTTTTGTAGAGGGAGTTGTTAGATATTAGGTTTTGTAGAGGGAGTTGTTAGATATTAGGTTTTGTAGAGGGAGTTGTTAGATATTAGGTTTTGTAGAGGAGTTGTTAGATATTAGGTTTTGTAGAGGGAGTTGTTAGATATTAGGTTTTGTAGAGGGAGTTGTTAGATATTAGGTTTTGTAGAGGGAGTTGTTAGATATTAGGTTTTGTAGAGGGAGTTGTTAGATATTAGGTTTTGTAGAGGAGTTGTTAGATATTAGGTTTTGTAGAGGAGTTGTTAGATATTAGGTTTTGTAGAGGGAGTTGTTAGATATTAGGTTTTGTAGAGGGAGTTGTTAGATATTAGGTTTTGTAGAGGAATTAGATATTAGGTTTTGTAGAGGAATTAGATATTAGGTTTTGTAGAGGGAGTTGTTAGATACTAGGTTTTGTAGAGGGAGTTGTTAGATATTAGGTTTTGTAGAGGGAGTTGTTAGATATTAGGTTTTGTAGAGGGAGTTGTTAGATATTAGGTTTTGTAGAGGGAGTTGTTAGATATTAGGTTTTGTAGAGGGAGTTGTTAGATATTAGGTTTTGTAGAGGGAGTTGTTAGATATTAGGTTTTGTAGAGGGAATTAGATATTAGGTTTTGTAGAGGGAGTTGTTAGATACTAGGTTTTGTAGAGGGAGTTGTTAGATATTAGGTTTTGTAGAGGGAGTTGTTAGATATTAGGTTTTGTAGAGGGAGTTGTTAGATATTAGGTTTTGTAGAGGAGTTGTTAGATATTAGGTTTTGTAGAGGGAGTTGTTAGATATTAGGTTTTGTAGAGGAGTTGTTAGATATTAGGTTTTGTAGAGGAGTTGTTAGATATTAGGTTTTGTAGAGGGAGTTGTTAGATATTAGGTTTTGTAGAGGGAGTTGTTAGATATTAGGTTTTGTAGAGGGAGTTGTTAGATATTAGGTTTTGTAGAGGGAGTTGTTAGATATTAGGTTTTGTAGAGGGAGTTGTTAGATATTAGGTTTTGTAGAGGGAGTTGTTAGATATTAGGTTTTGTAGAGGGAGTTGTTAGATATTAGGTTTTGTAGAGGGAGTTGTTAGATATTAGGTTTTGTAGAGGGAGTTGTTAGATATTAGGTTTTGTAGAGGGAGTTGTTAGATATTAGGTTTTGTAGAGGGAGTTGTTAGATATTAGGTTTTGTAGAGGGAGTTGTTAGATATTAGGTTTTGTAGAGGGAGTTGTTAGATATTAGGTTTTGTAGAGGGAGTTGTTAGATATTAGGTTTTGTAGAGGGAGTTGTTAGATATTAGGTTTTGTAGAGGGAGTTGTTAGATATTAGGTTTTGTTAGATATTAGGTTTGTGCAGGGAGTTGTTAGATATTAGGTTTTTGTAGAGGAGTTGTTAGATATTAGGTTTTGTAGAGGGAGTTGTTAGATATTAGGTTTTGTAGATGGAGTTGTTAGATATTAGGTTTTGTAGAGGGAGTTGTTAGATATTAGGTTTTGTAGAGGGAGTTGTTAGATATTAGGTTTTGTAGAGGGAGTTGTTAGATACTAGGTTTTGTAGAGGGAGTTGTTAGATATTAGGTTTTGTAGAGGGAGTTGTTAGATATTAGGTTTTGTAGAGGGAGTTGTTAGATATTAGGTTTTGTAGAGGGAGTTGTTAGATATTAGGTTTTGTAGAGGGAGTTGTTAGATATTAGGTTTTGTAGAGGGAGTTGTTAGATATTAGGTTTTGTAGAGGGAGTTGTTAGATGTTAGGTTTTGTAGAGGGAGTTGTTAGATATTAGGTTTTGTAGAGGGAGTTGTTAGATATTAGGTTTTGTAGAGGAGTTGTTAGATATTAGGTTTTGTAGAGGGAGTTGTTAGATATTAGGTTTTGTAGAGGGAGTTGTTAGATATTAGGTTTTGTAGAGGAGTTGTTAGATATTAGGTTTTGTAGAGGGAGTTGTTAGATATTAGGTTTTGTAGAGGGAGTTGTTAGATATTAGGTTTTGTAGAGGAGTTGTTAGATATTAGGTTTTGTAGAGGGAGTTGTTAGATATTAGGTTTTGTAGAGGAGTTGTTAGATATTAGGTTTTGTAGAGGGAGTTGTTAGATACTAGGTTTTGTAGAGGGAGTTGTTAGATATTAGGTTTTGTAGAGGAGTTGTTAGATATTAGGTTTTGTAGAGGGAGTTGTTAGATATTAGGTTTTGTAGAGGGAGTTGTTAGATATTAGGTTTTGTAGAGGGAGTTGTTAGATATTAGGTTTTGTAGAGGGAGTTGTTAGATATTAGGTTTTGTAGAGGGAGTTGTTAGATATTAGGTTTTGTAGAGGGAGTTGTTAGATATTAGGTTTTGTAGAGGAAGTTGTTAGATATTAGGTTTTGTAGAGGGAGTTGTTAGATATTAGGTTTTGTTGTGGGAATTAGATATTAGGTTTTGTAGAGGGAGTTGTTAGATATTAGGTTTTGTAGAGGGAGTTGTTAGATATTAGGTTTTGTAGAGGGAGTTGTTAGATATTAGGTTTTGTAGAGGAGTTGTTAGATATTAGGTTTTGTAGATGGAGTTGTTAGATATTAGGTTTTGTAGAGGGAGTTGTTAGATATTAGGTTTTGTAGAGGGAGTTGTTAGATATTAGGTTTTGTAGAGGAGTTGTTAGATATTAGGTTTTGTAGAGGGAGTTGTTAGATATTAGGTTTTGTAGAGGGAGTTGTTAGATATTAGGTTTTGTAGAGGGAGTTGTTAGATATTAGGTTTTGTAGAGGGAGTTGTTAGATATTAGGTTTTGTAGAGGAGTTGTTAGATATTAGGTTTTGTAGAGGAGTTGTTAGATATTAGGTTTTGTAGAGGGAGTTGTTAGATGTTAGGTTTTGTAGAGGAGTTGTTAGATATTAGGTTTTGTAGAGGGAGTTGTTAGATACTAGGTTTTGTAGAGAGTTGTTAGATATTAGGTTTTGTAGAGGGAGTTGTTAGATATTAGGTTTTGTAGAGGAGTTGTTAGATATTAGGTTTTGTAGAGGGAGTTGTTAGATATTAGGTTTTGTAGAGGGAGTTGTTAGATATTAGGTTTTGTAGAGTTGTTAGATATTAGGTTTTGTAGAGGGAGTTGTTAGATATTAGGTTTTGTAGAGGGTTGTTAGATTTTTGTTAGATATTAGGTTTTGTAGAGGGAGTTGTTAGATACTAGGTTTTGTAGAGGAGTTGTTAGATATTAGGTTTTGTAGAGGGAGTTGTTAGATATTAGGTTTTGTAGAGGGAGTTGTTAGATATTAGGTTTTGTTTTGTTAGATATTAGGTTTTGTAGAGGAGTTGTTAGATATTAGGTTTTGTAGAGGAGTTGTTAGATATTAGGTTTTGTAGAGGGAGTTGTTAGATATTAGGTTTTGTGAGGAAGTTGTTAGATATTAGGTTTTGTAGAGGAAGTTGTTAGATATTAGGTTTTGTTGTGGGAATTAGATATTAGGTTTTGTAGAGGGAGTTGTTAGATACTAGGTTTTGTAGAGGAGTTGTTAGATATTAGGTTTTGTAGAGGAGTTGTTAGATATTAGGTTTTGTAGAGGGAGTTGTTAGATATTAGGTTTTGTAGAGGGAGTTGTTAGATATTAGGTTTTGTAGAGGGAGTTGTTAGATATTAGGTTTTGTAGAGGGAGTTGTTAGATATTAGGTTTTGTTGAGGGAGTTGTTAGATATTAGGTTTTGTAGAGGGAGTTGTTAGATATTAGGTTTTGTAGAGGGAGTTGTTAGATATTAGGTTTTGTAGAGGGAGTTGTTAGATATTAGGTTTTGTAGAGGGAGTTGTTAGATATTAGGTTTTGTAGAGGGAGTTGTTAGATATTAGGTTTTGTAGAGGGAGTTGTTAGATATTAGGTTTTGTAGAGGGAGTTGTTAGATATTAGGTTTTGTAGAGGGAGTTGTTAGATATTAGGTTTTGTAGAGGAGTTGTTAGATACTAGGTTTTGTAGAGGAAGTTAGATATTAGGTTTTTTTGTGGAAGTTTTTAGATATCAGGTTTTGTAATGGAAGTTGGTAAATATTAGGTTTTGTAGTGGAATTGTTAGATATTACCTGTTAGATACTGCTGCACTGTTGGATCTAGAAGCATAAGCATTTCACTACACTCACAATCACATCTGCTAACCATGTGTATGTGATCAATAACATTTGATTTGATTTGAGTTTTTCTATGCATCGCCAAGCGGCAGACTCAGGTAAGATTAAGGGGAGGAAGGGTGTGTCTTTGTTAGCACGCGCTCCAGCAGGTGTATCTCACTGATCATCCCTAAAGCCAACACCTCATTTGGCAGCCTTTCGTTCCAGTTCTCTGCTGCCTGTGACTGGAACGAATTGCAAAAATCTCTGAAGTTGGAGACTTTTATCTCCCTCACCAACTTCAAACATCTGCTATCTGAGCAGCTAACCGATCGCTGCAGCTGTACATAGTCTATTGGTAAATAGCCCACCCAATTTATCTACCTCTTCCCCATACTGTTTATATTTATTTACTTTTCTGCTCTTTTGCACACCAATATCTCTACCTGTACATGACCATCTGATCATTTATCACTCCAGTGTTAATCTGCAAAATTGTAATTATTCACCTACCTCCTCATGCCTTTTGCACACAATGTCTATAGACTCTTTTTTTTGTACTGTGTTATTGACTTGTTAATTGTTTACTCCATGTGTAACTCTGTGTTGTCTGTTCACACTGCTATGCTTTATCTTGGCCAAGTCGCAGTTGCAAATGAGAACTTGTTCTCAACTAGCCTACCTGGTTAAATAAAGGTGTTCTCAACTAGCCTTTCTGTATATAGCCACATTATTACCTGGTACTTTCGGTATATAGCCATATTATTACCTGGTACTTCCTGTTCATAGCCATGTTATTACCTGATACTTCCTGTATATAGTCATATTATTACCTGGCACTTCCTGTATATAGCCATATTATTACCTAGTACTTCCTGTATATAGCCATATTATTACCTGGTACTTCCTGTTCATAGCCATGTTATTACCTGATACTTCCTGTATATAGCCATATTATTACCTGGCACTTCCTGTATATAGCCATATTATTACCTGGTACTTCCTGTTCATAGCCATGTTATTACCTTATACTTCCTGTATATATAATGCTATTTTTTACTTGTTATTGTTATTCATTATTCACTGTGTATTTCTTCCCCGTGTCACTATTTCATTAAAAAAAAATGTTTTATCTCTAACTCTGCATTGTTGGAAAAGCACCCGTCAGTCAGCATTTCACTGTTAGTCTACACCTGTTGTTTACGAAGCATGTGACAAATATCATTTGATTGATTGAGCATACACAACAGTGTTATCTGCATTCATGTGGAAGTAGATTTTTTTTTACAAACCAATATTGTTAATTAAGGTAAATAGTAAAAAGAACCGGACCAAGAATGGATCCGTGTGGGACACCTTTTGTTGTGTCCAGAAAAACCTGAATAAACACCATCAGTAAATAAACAATGTGATCTGTCCTTTAACCTCTCTGGGATATGTGGGACCCACCTGGCCAAAAGCCAGGGAAATGCAGAGCGCCAAATTCAAATAAATGATATAAAAATCAAACTTTCATTAACCTGTTAAGACTCTAGGGGCAGTATTTCATTTTTGGATAAAAAGACGTGCCCGTTTTAAGCGCAATATTTTGTCACGAAAAGATGCTCGAATATACTTGGAATTGATAGTTTTGGAAAGAAGACAGTCTTACGTTTCCAGAAATGCAAAGATTTTCACTGTGAGTCCCTTAGAACAAATGCTTCGGGCAAAACCAAGATGTATGACCGACCAGGAAATGCACAGGATTTCTGAGGCTACGTTTTCCATGATCGCCTTATATGGCTGTGAATGCGACAGGAATGAACGGACTCTTTCTCTTGTTTCCCCAAGGTCTTTGCAGCATTGTGACGTATTTGTAGGCATATCATTGGAAGATTGACCATAAGGGACTACATTTACCAGGTGTCCCGCTTGGTGTCTGCGTGGCAATCGGTGCGCAAAAGTCAGGTCCCGGTATTTTTCCATTCAAATCTCAGAACAAACCAGGCTACAAGGACGGTGCTTTCAATGGAGAGAAATATGACAAACCACCTTCAGGATTGATTCAAACAACGTTTTCCATGTTTCAGTTGATATTATGGAGTTAATTCGGAAAAAAGTTCGACATGTAGGTGACTGAATTTTCGGTTAGTTTCGGTAGCCATATGCATAGTAACAAAAGGGAACGATGTGTCCTACACAAGAATCTTTCAGGAAAAACTGGACATCTGCTATGTAACTGAGAGTCTCCTCATTGAAACATCTGAAGTTCTTCAAAGGTAAATTATTTTATTTGATTCCTTGGCTGGTTTTTGTGAATATGTTGCGTGCTAAATGCTAACGCTAATGCTAAGCTAGCTATCACCACTCTTACACAAATTAGTGATTTTCTCTGGTTCTAAAGCATATTTTGAAAATCTGAGACGACAGGATTGTTAAGAAAAGGATAAGCTTGAGAACAGGCATATTTATTTCATTTCATTTGCGATTTTTAGAAATCGCTAACGTTGCGTTATGCTAATGAGCTTGAGGCTGTAGTTACGCTACCGCATACGGGTTTGGTCGGACTATGAGGTTAAATCACACATGCAAGAGAGCAAATTAAAGCTACACTTGTTGTGAATCCAGCCAACATGACAGATTTCAAAAAAGCTTTTCGGCGAAAGTAAACGATGCTATTATCTAAAGGATAGTAAACAAAGACAGAAAAGCATATTTCAACCCTGCAGGCGCGACACAAAACGCAGAAATAAAGATATCATTCATGCCTTACCATTGACGAGCTTCTTTTGTTGGCACTCCAATATGTCCCATAAACATCACAAATGGTCATTTTGTTCGATTAATTCCGTCGATATATATCCAAAATGTCCATTTATTTGGCGCGTTTGATCCAGAAAAACACTGGTTCCAACTTGTGCAATGTGACTACAAAATATCTCAAAAGTTACCTTTTTTGCCAAAACATTTCAAACTACTTTTATAATACAACTTTAGCAATTTTTTTACGTAAATAATCAATAAAATTGAAGACAGGATGATCTGTGTTCAATACAGGAGGATAACAAACTGTAGCTAGCTTTCTGGTCAGGCGCCTCTAACAGTACACTTCAAGTGATCCTAGTTCCTTCATTACACAAAGGAAAAACCTCAACCAATTTGTAAAGACTGTTGACATCTAGTGGAAGCGATCGGAACTGCAAGAAGGTCCCTTAGAAATCTGGATTCCCAATGAAATCCCATTGAAAAGAGAGTGACCTCAAAAAAAAGAATCTGAATGGTTTGTCCACAGGGTTTCGCCTGCTACATAAGTTCTGTTATACTCACAGACATGATTCAAACAGTTTTAAAAACGGCAGAGTGTTTCCTCTCCAAATCTACTGATAATATGCATATCTTATATTCTAGGGATGAGTAGCAGGCAGTTGAATTTGGGCATGCATTTCATCCAGATGTGAACATACTGCCCCCTGTCACCAAGAAGTTAAATAACATTCCAACCAGCTACAACAGCCTGGTTCAGACCAATTGATGAAAGCCTCTGAATAAGTCATGTGTGATCCACAGTGTAGAAGGCTTTAGACAAGTCAATAAAAAGGTCCGCACAGTGTCTCTCTCTCTTATCCATACAAATTCATGAACATCATTTAAAACCATAGAAGCAGCAGAGATGGTGTTATGGCCAGGTCTGAAACCTGACTGATGATCATTTAGAATACATTTCCTAGTTAAAATCTTAGAATACTTGGTAAATACTCAATGAAGATTATTGGGCCTCCTTCCAGACCCTGAAGATGGAACCAGGGGGACGAAATGGGCCTCCTTCCAGACCCTGGGGATGGAACCAGGGGGACGATATGGGCCTCATTCCAGACCCTGGGGATGGAACCAGGGGGAGGATATGGGCCTCCTTCCAGACCCTGGGGATGGAACCAGGGGGAGGATATGGGCCTCCTTCCAGACCCTGGGGATGGAACCAGGGGGAGGATATGGGCCTCCTTCCAGACCCTGGGGATGGAACCAGGGGGAGGATATGGGCCTCCTTCCAGACCCTGGGGATGGAACCAGGGGGAGGATATGGGCCTCCTTCCAGACCCTGGGGATGGAACCAGGGGGACGATATGGGCCTCCTTCCAGACCCTGGGGATGGAACCAGGGGGACGATATGGGCCTCCTTCCAGACCCTGGGGATGGAACCAGGGGGACGATATGGGCCTACTTCCAGACCCTGAGGATGGAACCAGGGGGAGGATATGGGCCTCCTTCCAGACCCTGGGGATGGAACCAGGGGGACGATATGGGCCTCCTTCCAGACCCTGGGGATAGAACCAGGGGGACGATATGGGCCTCCTTCCAGACCCTGGGGATAGAACCAGGGGGACGATATGGACCTCCTTCCAGACCCTGGGGATGGAACCAGGTGGACGATATGGGCCTCCTTCCAGACCCTGGGGATGGAACCAGGGGGAGGATATGGGCCTCCTTCCAGACCCTGGGGATGGAACCAGGGGGACGATATGGGCCTCCTTCCAGACCCTGGGGATAGAACCAGGGGGACGATATGGGCCTCCTTCCAGACCCTGGGGATAGAACCAGGGGGACGATATGGGCCTCCTTCCAGACCCTGGGGATGGAACCAGGTGGACGATATGGGCCTCCTTCCAGACCCTGGGGATGGAACCAGGTGGACGATATGGGCCTCCTTCCAGACCCTGGGGATAGAACCAGGGGGACGATATGGGCCTCCTTCCAGACCCTGGGGATGGAACCAGGGAGACGATATGGGCCTCCTTCCAGACCCTGGGGATGGAACCAGGGAGACGATATGGGCCTCCTTCCAGACCCTGGGGATGGAACCAGAAACCACCGCCAGGTAAAACATTATTTCTGCTATCATGGGAGCAGCAAGCTGTAGTAAGAAAGGTTTGGGTAAATTTGCCTAGTGGATTATTTTTTTTACATCAATCTTAGGGCTATATTCAATCCATATCACGACAGTTCAGCTTTACAGCATGATTGAGATTTCAAGGAAATGTTCCCACTTTAGCAGAGATTGTATTCACGGTGAAACGCTGCATAGAGTACGAATACAACGCTGCATAGAGTACGTCGGCTCAATGGGAAAGCCCCTTTACATTTCTATTGTGGAATCTGCTTCAGCTTTACAGACTGAATTAGAGGCCTTGAGCATCTAGCACATCACAACTACAACATTGTTGAGAAAAAATAAAAATAAAAAGATTCACTGATCTTCCACCAAGCCAACTAGAGTCTGAGAGAGGGAAGAGCAGAGAGGGAAGAGCAGTTGACTGGCTGACCAGGGTCAATTAAACTTCAATTTAATTTCAATAAAAGTATTCCTAGACATAATGCTGATTAAAAGCATCACTTATCACATTTTCTTCTCAGTAATGATGCTAGAGTCTGACTCAATTTGTTTAGGCAGGGAAGGTTGAGTTGAATAGTTGAGGTCTGTCTCTGGTTCTCTCTTTTAAGAAGAACCCAAAGGCAAGAGTCTAGGGAGAGGATATTTCATAACCATGCTTGACCAATCACAGCCGAGCATTCCATCCTTAGGGGCTGCTCGGTAATTCCCATGATTCCTTTCGAGGCTTAGCTGGTCCTGTGGGCCACTGGATGAATGTGTGTTCGTCAATGCAAGGATGGAACGACTGAAGCATGGAGATAAGAGCGTTGGCTTCGGCCGGCTGTTGTCACTAATCCGTACGCACGTACACTCACACACACATAGGCCGGCTGTTGTCACTAATCCTGGAAGACGAGGGAAGTGGTTGAAGATGCTGATTCCATGTTGCTCCCTGATATCCCAGCCTGCTCTAATTCCAGGCCGTGTTTGTGTGTGTCGTGCCTTTGTGAAGGCTTGAGTCAATGCTGTCCATGTTAAAAAGGAGAAAGGACAAATGCTTATGAATCTGGTGACAAATTGACTTCATTAAATGTATTTAATTTGACCAAAAAGGGGTAACTTGCTAAACAGTGTAAACTCGCCTGAGCCATAGGACTGCCTTTTTCAAACCTCTCATACGTTTCACTGTTTAGCTGTAGCCCTGAACTAAACTCAGCAAAAACAGAATCATCCCTTTTTCAGGACCCTGTCTTTCAAAGATAATTCGTAAAACTCCAAATAACTTCAAAGATCTTCATTGTAAAGGGTTTAAACACTGTTTCCCGTGCTTGTTCAATGAACCATAAACAATTAATGAACATGCACCTGTGGAACGGTCATTAAGACACTAACAGCTTACAGACCGTAGGCAATTAAGGTCACAGTTATGAAAACTTAGGACACTAAAGAGGCCTTTCTACTGACTCTGAAAAACACCAAAAGAAAGATGTCCAGGGTCCCTGCTCATCTGCGTGAAAGTACCTTAGGCATGAGGACTGCAGATGTGGCCAGGGCAATAAATTGCAATGTCCGTACTGTGAGACGCCTAAGACAGCGCTACAGGGAGACAGGACGGACAGCTGTTCGTCCTCGCAGTGGCATACCACGTATAACACAGGATCGGTACATCCAAACATTACACCTGCGGGACAGGTACAGGATGGCAACAACAACTGCCCGAGCTACACCAGGAACACACAATCCCTCCATCAGTGCTCAGACTGTCCGCAATAGGCTGAGAGAGGCTGGACTGAGAGATTGTAGGCCTGTTGTAGTAAGGCAGGTCCTCACCAGACATCACCGGCAACAATGTCGCCTATGGGCACAAACCCACCGTCGCAGGACCAGACAGGACTGGCAAACGTGTTCTTCACTGACGAGTCGCGGTTTTGTCTCACCAGGGGTAATGGTCAGATTTGCATTTATCGTCAAAGGAATGCGCGTTACACCGAGGCCTGTACTCTGGAGCAGGATCGATTTGGAGGTGGAGGGTCCGTCATGGTCTGGGGCAGTGTGTCACAGCATCATCGAAGAGCCCGGATCTCAATCCCATTGAGCACGTCTGGGACCTGTTGGATCGGAGGGTGAAGGCTAGGGCCATTCCCCCCAGAAATGTCCGGGAACTTGCAGGTGCCTTGGTGGAAGAGTGGGGTAACATGTCACAGCAAGAACTGGCAAATCGGGTGCAGTCCATGAGGAGGAGATGCACTGCAGTACTTAATGCAGCTGGTGGCCACACCAGATACTGACTGTTACTTTTGATTTTGATTTTGACCCCCCAGGGGTCAAGGAAGGGACACATTATTCAATTTATGTTAGTCACACGTCTGTGGAACTTGTTCAGTTTATGTCTCAGTTGTTGAATCTTATGTTCATACAAATATTTACACATGTTAAGTTTGCTGAAAATCAACGCAGTTGACAGTGAGAGGACATTTCATTTTTTTGCTGAGTATAGTTGCCTGGCTACCCAGAATCCCTGCTCTGGCCATATGCTACTCCACGCCCACGGACGTTAGTTTCTTCTCCACAGTGAGTCTGGATCTGAGTACCTCTCCGACCCTTCAGCGAACACTTTCAGGGCCGTCTGGTCCAGAAACCGATGGGTTGGCTCAGTGGGTTTGATACACTGATTGGTTAGAGACGATCCAATCGCTGATGACTTTGTTTGGTACGACACTCCTCGTGCCCTTCGTCACCACAAACGACTTCAAATATGTCAGTCTCAGACTAAAGTAAGTCGCAAACGACAGAGCAGCAGAAGAATTTAGTGTGAGTCGTCAGGCCAGTGGACTAGCACACTTGATTCTACACGTCAAGCTCTTGACGATTAGTTGACATGTTTGAATCAGGTGTGCTAGTTCTGGAATAGTTCAAATTACACGGAACGGCTGTCGGTCCCGAAGGAGAGGTTTGAAAAAGGCTGCCGCAGGATATCCAGTAATGTGGGATACGAGACAGGAGGCCATACATATTTCATACATTTTAGAACAAAGGCTGAGCCAACTACGGGAGCAATGCCGTGCTAATTGAAAGAACATAAAAAACACAACCACACACAAGGGAGTAACACCTCATCTCCTCTAATACTTTGATATATTCTCATCTCTCTCCTCTGTCTGCTCTCTTGGCTTCTACCTGTCTCTCTCTCTCTCCTCTGTCTGCTCTCTTGGCTTCTACCTCTCTCTCTCTCTGTCTCTCCTCTGTCTGCTCTCTTGGCTTCTACCTGTCTCTCTCTCTCTCTACTCTGTCTGTTCTCTTGGCTTCTACCTGTCTCTCTCTCCCTCCTCTGTCTGTTCTCTTGGCTTCTACCTGTCTCTCTCTCCCTCCTCTGTCTGCTCTCTTGGCTTCTACCTGTTTCTCTCTCACTACTCTGTCTGCATTCTTGGCTTCTACCTGTCTCTCTCTCACTACTCTGTCTGCTCTCATGGCTTCTACCCGTCTCTCTCTCTCTCTCTCTCTCTCCTCTCTGTCTGCTCTCTTAGCTTCTACCTGTCTCTCTCTCTCTCACACTACTCTGTCTGCTCTCTTGGCTTCTTCTTCTCTCTACCTGTCTCTCTCTCTCACTACTCTGTCTGCTCTCTTGGCTTCTACCAGTCTCTCTATCTCTCTCTCTCTCTCTCTCTCTCTCTCTCTCTCTCTCGGTGCATGCTGGGAGTTTTTGGGGTTTGGGTGTTTGGTGTGGAGAGCTCTATCCTAACTAACTTTCTTGATTCTTTTCTTTACATGTTATTTTCTATGGTGGAGGGTTAATGCAATATTTGTTTTTTAGCGGTATCCAAAGTTTTTTTTTCAAAGGGTGGAAGAGGACAGAGTAACTTTCCTGGGGGTTGGAAGGTGTAGTGTGCACAATGGCTTCTCAGCCTAGCGCGGAGGAGACGCTGTCGATACAGCATGGATTCAGGTGTGTTCCTGAGAACGGAGTTAAGGTGGAGGAGGTTCTGCTCGCGGTCGGTGAACAGGTAGCAGCTGAGTTTATACATTCTGCTTCTAGAATGAACAAAGCTGTGGTTGTGTTCATGAAAAGGGCTAATTTGGTCGGTAGGCTAATTGCTAGCGGAATATTTGTAAGGGATGTGTTGGTGTCAATTTCACCTCTCTCTACCCCTTCAACAAGAGTTGTAGTGGCAAATGTGCCTCCGTTTATTACGGATGATCAAATTAGGAAAGAGCTGAGTCGTTTTGGTAAGTTTGCTAGCGGTTTCCGTGTACTGTCAGCAGGTTTTCAGGCAGATGCCATTAAGCACGTTGTTTCATTCAGGAGGCAAGTGTTTATGTTTCTGAACAATAATGAGCAACAGCTAAATGTGCATTTTAAAGTGAGGCATGGGGAGGGGCTCTATGCAGGTTTTGCCAGCACAGATAGTCTACGGTGTTTTGAATGTGGGGATTTGGGGCACAAGAGCTTTGCGTGCCCACATAAAGGCCATAGACAAGGTGAGGGTACAAGCGCAAGTGGGGGAAATCGAGGTCAAAATGCAGGGGGTAAGGAGATGCAGACAGCAGAGGCTGGGCCTAGTCAGTCTAGAGATGGTGGTGTAGATGAGGCTGGGCCTAGTCAGGCTAGAGATGGTAGGGTAGTGGAGGCTGGGTCTAGTCAGGCTAGAGATGGTGGAGAAGCAGAGGCTGGGTCTAGTCAGGCTAGAGATGGTGGGGTATCTGAGGCTGGGCCTAGACATGCTATGGAGGGTGGTGCAGATGATGCTGGGCCTAGTCATGCTATGGAGGGTGGTGTAGCTGAGGCTGGCCCTAGTCATGCTATGGAGGGTAGTGTAGCTGAGGCTGGCCCTAGTCATGCTATGGAGGGTGGTGCAGATGATACTGCGTCTAGTCAGGTTATTCTAGTGGATGAGGAGAGTATAGTGGGGAAGTGTAAGAGATTAGGGGGGAGGAGGAGGGTGTCAAGAGGAAAAGGAAAAAGGGTGTGGACAAATGCACCATGGAAATGTTGCCTGTTTCTGTGGGTGAGGCCCTAACCAGAGAGAAGGGGCAGGTGGTCAGGGTAGGAGATAGAGAAGAGGAGGAAAGTGAGTCTGAGGAAGAGGATGAGGAGTTATTTTTTTCAGACTCCTCTTCAATTGGCCCGGAGCTGACAGCCAGTCAACCAGAGGGGTCTAAATACACATTGAGAGAACTGACAAGGTTCCTGAATGAGACTAAGGGGGAAAAAGTTCATCTTGAGGCTTTTTTTCCTGATCCTAGAAAGTTTGTAAGATCAGTACAACATGCTATGAGTAATGAGGGGCATGGTGTCCTCTCACCCAGGAAACGGTTTAGGTTGAGGAAGTGGGTCACAACAGTGCGTAAAGGTTTACCTTCAGACACTGTTTAAATGTTTAATTTCTTACTGACACTGGGGCTTTTTGAGCTTTGCTATTGGTCTATTTCTCTGCTGGCCTTTCTCCCACTTCTTATGGAGACTCTTCGGGTAGGCTCGCTCAATATAAATGGCTCCAGAGATGCGGGAAAGAGGAGTGTGTTGGGTGAATATGTAAAACAAAAAAAAGTACAGGTGTTGTTTCTGCAGGAGACGCATAGTGATGTGGTGAATGAAGTTGATTGGGGGCTCTGGTGGAAAGGGGCAAGTGTATTGAGCCATGGGACAAATCTTAGTGCAGGGGTGGCAATCCTTTTTGCACCGGGTCTGGCTGTAAAAATTTGCTCCTCAAAGGAGGGGTGTAGGGGTAGGTTGCTTGTTGTTAAAGCAGAAATTAACAACATGTGTTTTGTCTTTATAAATGTGTATGCGCCTAACACAGGGAGAGAAAGAGGGGTTATATTTGGGAGTCTTAGACAGGAACTCTCACAAGTAGCGCCTGAGGAGACGCTGGTGATCGGAGGTGACTGGAACTGTACAATGGATTTTACAAAAGACAGAAATGGGGAAGAGCCTCATTCAGTGTCAGTGGGGGTGTTAAGGGACATCTTTAATCAGTTTGACCTAGTGGATGTTTGGAGAACTAAACATCCAAACACAAGACAGTATACGTGGGTGAAGGTTTTTGGGGCTAGGGTGAGTGCAGCTCGACTTGATCGGTTTTACATGTCCAGGAATCAGAGCAATACGCTGCTGGATGCTACCATTCTCCCAGTGGTGTTTTCGGATCACCACATAACCATGGCTCGGCTGTCTATTTCACCAGGGCCCCGGCAGGCATCTTATTGGAAGTTCAATGTAAAGCTCTTACAAGATGTCACTTTTTGCTCAGGTTTCCAGACTTTTTGGGAAAGATGGGGGCAGCGAAGAGAGGAGTATGAGTCTCTGAGTCAATGGTCGGATGTGGGGAAAGTGCAAATTCGGCTTTTCTGTCAACAGTACACAGCTCTCTCATCCTCAGAGGCTAGGAGAGTATTGGGGGAACTAGAGCGGTGTATTAGTGAGATGGAGGTAGAGATGGTGGGGCAAGGCAATGTAGGCCTCCAGGCTAACTTAGCCGAATTACGTAGGGACCTGGGCAGTTTTTTCCAGGTTAAAGCAAAAGGAGCACTTGTAAGAGCTAGGTTCTCCATGCTCAAGGAGATGGATGCTCCCAGCTCCTTCTTCTTTGGTTTGGAAAGACAGAGCAGTGAAGCCAATGGTATGCATTGTCTACGGCTGTCTGATGGGCGGGTGACCTCTGTGGTGGGGGAGATGCGGGAGCGGACTGTGGAGTTTTATACTGAATTGTATAGGGCAGAAATGTGTGATCCTATGTGTGCTCAGGTCTTGTTCGCAGGACTCCCTAAGCTCTCTCGGGCACAGAGGGATGAAATGGACATTCCTCTGTTGTCACATGAACTGGCAGAGGCAGTAACCCAGATGTCCCCCGGTCGTGCACCCGGGGTCGATGGACTTCCAGTGGAATTTTACAAAAATTCTGGGAACAATTGGACAGGATTTCTTTTGTGTGTTGCGTGAATGCGTCGGGGTAGGAGAGTTGCCGATGAGCTGCCGTCGGGCGGCTCTGACTCTCCTGCCCGAAAAAGGGGACTTGTGTGAACTTAAGAACTGGAGGCCTGTGGCATTACTCTGTGCGGACTACAAGATTTTTGCCAAGGTCCTCTCTAACAGACTGAAGTCCCATCTGGACTCTATAATACACAAGGACCAGACATATTGTGTACCGGGACGCTCAATCACGGACAACTTGTTCTTGATTAGGGACATGTTGGACTTGTCGAGAGGTTCTAATGTGAACTTTGGACTGGTCTCTTTAGATCAAGAGAAGGCTTTTGATAGAGTGGATCATGAGTATCTGTTTAATGTGATGTCTGTGTTTGGGTTTGGGAAGAGTTTTGTGACCTGTGTGAAGCTGTTGTATGCTGGGGCGTCATGTATGGTTAAGGTGGGAGGGGGGCTCAGTAGGCCGGTCTGGGTGAGACGGGGCATTAGACAAGGATGCCCTCTATCTGGGCAGCTGTACACAATAGCCATTGAGCCTTTTTTAGGACTTCTACGCAGGAGACTGCGGGGAGTGTGCTGGACAGGCATGGATGTGGTGACAGGAATAGCAGTCTCAGCATATGCAGATGATGTTTCTGTGATGGTCAGGGATGGCCAAGATATGCAGGAACTAGAGACCAGTCTGAAGGTGTACGAGGGAGCTTCATCAGCTAAGGTAAACTGGGGAAAGAGCAAAGCTCTGTTATGTGGGGCATGGGGGGATAGGGCTCCTCCTCTGCTTCCAGGGGGTTTGCAGTGGGGTTGTGAAGGGCTTAAAGTGTTGGGGGTGTACCTGGGCTCGGAGAGGTGGGTCAGCAAGAACTGGGAGGGGCTGTCACAGGCAGTGGTGTCAAGACTGGCCAGGTGGAGGTGGCTCCTGTCCCAAGTGTCATATAGAGGGAGGGTGCTGATAATCAACAACCTGGTGGCATCTTCCTTGTGGCATAAACTGGCTGTCCTCAACCCCCCCGCCGGTCTGCTTGCAGACCTGCAACGCAAGCTGGTGGACTTCTTTTGGTCGGGACATCACTGGCTGAAGGCAGCAGTTTTGTACATGACCGTCCACGAAGGAGGACAGGGCCTGGTGGAACTGGAGAGCAGGATGGCTGCTTTCCGACTAAAGGCGGTGCAGAGACTGCTGTACCACACTGATGTTGGCTGGAGGGAACCAGCATGCGCGCTGCTGAGGAGAGCTGGCGGATTAGGGTTGGACCGGCAGCTGTTCCTCATGAGGCTGGAGGGAACCAGCATGCGTACTGCTGAGGAGAGCTGGCGGATTAGGGTTGGACCGGCAGCTGTTCCTCATGAGGCTGGAGGGAACCAGCATGCGTGCTGCTGAGGAGAGCTGGCGGATTAGGGTTGGACCGGCAGCTGTTCCTCATGAGGCTGGAGGGAACCAGCATGCGCGCTGCTGAGGAGAGCTGGCGGATTAGGGTTGGACCGGCAGCTGTTCCTCATGAGGCTCGAGGGAACCAGCATGCGTACTGCTGAGGAGAGCTGGCGGATTAGGGTTGGACCGGCAGCTGTTCCTCATGAGGCTGGAGGGAACCAGCATGCGCGCTGCTGAGGAGAGCTGGCGGATTAGGGTTGGACCGGCAGCTGTTCCTCATGAAGCTGGAGAGACTGAGTACAGCAGGTCTCTCAGAGTTTTACTCTGCGGTGCTGAGGGCCTGGCAGCTGCTAAGGCCCACACGAGAAGGGGGTGTGGAGCCTGGGCAGTGGGTGTGGGAGGAGCCTATCTTCCACAACCCAGCCATCCCTTTGAGATCGGTTCAGTCGGCCACCCTGCAGAGGCAACTGATGGCAGGGGGTTTACAAAGGCTGGGTGACCTGAGACTGCTGGGAGAGGAGGGGTGGAAAACCCCGGAGGTCTTGGCGCAACAAACAGGAATAACGTCTCTTAGGCTGCTGGAGAGATTCCTGGAGGAGGTCCAGGAGGCACTGTCTGAGCCGGTAAGGAGGGTGTTTGAGAGGCCAAAGGGAGAGGGGCCACCAATGTTCCCGCCACTGCAGGTGACGGTAGAGACTGGAGACTGGCAAGGGGGTCTGGAGGACTTGTTAGATTTTAACACTCCGAGACTGGGGGAGTTTGAGGGGGTGGGAGGTAAAGCCCTCTACAACCTCTGCGTTAAGGTTAGGAGCATTAGAAGCCTAACAGGAGTGAAGGCACATCAGTGGCAGGGGGTATGTGGGGCGGAGAGTATGGTGGGTTTTAGATGGAGGGCGCTCTACAACCCCCCAGTACCAAAGAGGTCAGGGGACCTCCAGTGGAGGGTTCTTCATGGAGCCCTGGCCACAAACAGCTGGTTGGCACGGGTTGATCCGGGAATTGGGCAGGGGTGTCCTTTCTGACAAATGAAAGAAACTGTAATTCATGTGTTTTCTGTGTGCACCAGGTTAATGCCATTAATGTCTCTGTTGGAATGTCTGTGTGACAGGTTGGGGGTGGTTTTTGCTGTTGGGATGTTTATAATGGGATACAGGTATTCGAGTAAGGAGAAAGAAAAATGTGTTTTGTTGAATTTTCTGTTTGCTCAGGCAAAGTTAGCTATTTGGCTAACAAGGAGGAACAGGGTCAAAGGTGGGGGGATAACAGACCCTTTACTACTGTTTAATGGGATGGTCTCTGCGCGCCTTAGGGTTGAGTTTGAGTTCTATAAAATGATCAAATGTGTGGAGATGTTTGAGGAGATATGGTGTGTTGGGGGGGCTGTCTGTATTGCTGGGGAAGATGTTTTGGATATACGGTTGTAGGAGAGGGTTTTTGTGTATGGTGATTTGTACAGGATATATTTTTTTGTTTTTTATTTTAGGAGTGGGGGGGTGAGTTTTAAATGAATTGAGAATGTTTCAATAAAGAAAGACCAAAAGTCAAAAGTCTCTCTCTCTCTCTCTCTCTCTCTCTCTCACTACTCTGTCTGCTCTCTTGGCTTCTACCCGTCTCTCTCTCTCTCTCCTCTGTCTGCTCTCTTGGCTT
Organism: Oncorhynchus nerka; assembly: GCF_034236695.1. NCBI lineage: Eukaryota > Metazoa > Chordata > Actinopteri > Salmoniformes > Salmonidae > Oncorhynchus > Oncorhynchus nerka. The sequence goes on from NC_088414.1 coordinate 41,585,284, forward strand.
CTACCTGTCTCTCTCTCTCTCTCTCTCTCTCTCTCTCTCTCTCTCTCTCTCACTACTCTGTCTGCTCTCTTGGCTTCTTCTTCTCTCTACCTGTCTCTCTCTCTCACTATTCTGTCTGGTCTCTTGGCTTCTACCTGTCTATCTCTCTCTTCTCTTTTTTTCTGTCCTTCTATCGTGTCCCCATACTGGCTTTCTCTATCCTTCCTTTCTTCCCTCCCTTTCTCTCTCTCTCTGTCTCTGTCTCTCTGTCTCTATGTCTCTGTCTCTCTGTCTCTGTCTCTCTGTCTCTCTGTCTCTCTCTGTCTCTCTGTCTCTGTCTCTGTCTCTGTCTCTGTCTCTCTCTCTCTCTCTCTCTGTCTCTCTGTCTCTCTGTCTCTGTCTCTGTCTCTGTCTCTGTCTCTGTCTCTGTCTCTGTCTCTGTCTCTGTCTCTCTCTCTCTCTCTCTCTCTCAGCAACTGAAGCGGCTTTAGCAGGATATATATTTCCAGAATTCCAATGAGATATGAACCACAGATACACTCAAGCTTACAAACCCTACCACCACGTTGAACCAGTGAGGATGAGGCGGGCGAAGCGAAAGGTTTTACTCCACCCAAAATCTCTCCATGACAATAAGGAATTTGCTACATGAGGCTTATTTGATCGAATAGAGGTTTTGTAATGATTATGTTGTTACGAATATACTGAAATAAATGAACGCACGTGGCATTTTGGCACGTGGCATCTCTGACTCTCTCTCTCTCTCTCTCTCTCTCTCTCTCTCTCTGTCTCTCTGTCTCTCTCTCTCTTTCCCTGACTCTCTCTCTCTCTCTCTTTTCTCTCTTTCTCTCTGTCACTCACTCACTCACTCACTCACTCACTCACTGACCAGGGTCGTTGTGCAAGGAGCTTTCCATAAGGGAGGTGTCTTTGACTGGTCTCCGGTAGCCTCTGGAACTGCCGATCTGCGGCCAACAAGGCAGAGTTCATCTCAGCCTATGCCTCCCTCCAGTCCCTCGACTTCTTGGCACTGACGGAAACATGGATCACCACAGATAACACTGCTACTCCTACTGCTCTCTCTTCGTCCGCCCTTGTGTTCTCGCACACCCCGAGAGCTTCTGGTCAGCGGGGTGGTGGCACCGGGATCCTCATCTCTCCCAAGTGGTCATTCTCTCTTTCTCCCCTTACCCATCTGTCTATCGCCTCCTTTGAATTCCATGCTGTCACAGTTACCAGCCCTTTCAAGCTTAACATCCTTATCATTTATCGCCCTCCAGGTTCCCTCGGAGAGTTCATCAATGAGCTTGATGCCTTGATAAGCTCCTTTCCTGAGGACGGCTCACCTCTCACAGTTCTGGGTGACTTTAACCTCCCCACGCCTACCTTTGACTCATTCCTCTCTGCCTCCTTCTTTCCACTCCTCTCCTCTTTTGACCTCACCCTCTCACCTTCCCCCCCTACTCACAAGGCAGGCAATACGCTCGAACTCATCTTTACTAGATGCTGTTCTTCCACTAACCTCATTGCAACTCCCTCCAAGTCTCCGACCACTACCTTGTATCCTTTTCCCTCTCGCTCTCATCCAACACTTCCCACACTGCCCCTACTCGGATGGTATCGCGCCGTCCCAACCTTCGCTCTCTCTCCCCGCTACTCTCTCCTCTTCCATCCTATCATCTCTTCCCTCTGCTCAAACCTTCTCCAACCTATCTCCTGATTCTGCCTCCTCAACCCTCCTCTCCTCCCTTTCTGCATCCTTTGACTCTCTATGTCCCCTATCCTCCAGGCCGGCTCGGTCCTCCCCCCCGCTCCGTGGCTCGACGACTCATTGCGAGCTCACAGAACAGGGCTCCGGGCAGCCGAGCGGAAATGGAGGAAAACTCGCCTCCCTGCGGACCTGGCATCCTTTCACTCCCTCCTCTCTACATTTTCCTCTTCTGTCTCTGCTGCTAAAGCCACTTTCTACCACGCTAAATTCCAAGCATCTGCCTCTAACCCTAGGAAGCTCTTTGCCACCTTCTCCTCCCTCCTGAATCCTCCCTCCCCCTCCCCCTCCTCCCTCTCTGCAGATGACTTCGTCAACCATTTTGAAAAGAAGGTCGACGACATCCGATCCTCGTTTGCTAAGTCAAACGACACCGCTGGTTCTGCTCACACTGCCCTACCCTGTGCTCTGACCTCTTTCTCCCCTCTCCCTCCAGATGAAATCTCGCGTCTTGTGACGGCCGGCCGCCCAACAACCTGCCCGCTTGACCCTATCCCTTCCTCTCTTCTCCAGACCATTTCCGGAGACCTTCTCCCTTACCTCACCTCGCTCATCAACTCATCCCTGACCGCTGGCTACGTCCCTTCCGTCTTCAAGAGAGCGAGAGTTGCACCCCCTTCTGAAAAAACCTACACTCGATCCCTCCGATGTCAACAACTACAGACCAGTATCCCTTCTTTCTTTTCTCTCCAAAACTCTTGAACGTGCCGTCCTTGGCCAGCTCTCCCGCTATCTCTCTCAGAATGATCTTCTTGATCCAAATCAGTCAGGTTTCAAGACTAGTCATTCAACTGAGACTGCTCTTCTCTGTATCACAGAGGCGCTCCGCACTGCTAAAGCTAACTCTCTCTCCTCTGCTCTCATCCTTCTAGACCTATCGGCTGCCTTCGATACTGTGAACCATCAGATCCTCCTCTCCACCCTCTCCGAGTTGGGCATCTCCCGGCGCGGCCCACGCTTGGATTGCGTCCTACCTGACAGGTCGCTCCTACCAGGTGGCGTGGCGAGAATCTGTCTCCTCACCACGTGCTCTCACCACTGGTGTCCCCCAGGGCTCTGTTCTAGGCCCTCTCCTATTCTCGCTATACACCAAGTCACTTGGCTCTGTCATAACCTCACATGGTCTCTCCTATCATTGCTATGCAGACGACACACAATTAATCTTCTCCTTTCCCCTTCTGATGACCAGGTGGCGAATCGCATCTCTGCATGTCTGGCAGACATATCAGTGTGGATGACGGATCACCACCTCAAGCTGAACCTCGGCAAGACGGAGCTGCTCTTCCTCCCGGGGAAGGACTGCCCGTTCCATGATCTCGCCATCACGGTTGACAACTCCATTGTGTCCTCCTCCCAGAGCGCTAAGAACCTTGGCGTGATCCTGGACAACACCCTGTCGTTCTCAAATAACATCAAGGTGGTGGCCCATTCCTGTAGGTTCATGCTCTACAACATCCGCAGAGTACGACCCTGCCTCACACAGGAAGCGGCGCAGGTCCTAATCCAGGCACTTGTCATCTCCCGTCTGGATTACTGCAACTCGCTGTTGGCTGGGCCCCCTGCCTGTGCCATTAAACCCCTACAACTCATCCAGAACGCCGCAGCCCGTCTGGTGTTCAACCTTCCCAAGTTCTCTCGCGTCACCCCGCTCCTCCGCTCTCTCCACTGGCTTCCAGTTGAAGCTCGCATCCGCTACAAGACCATGGTGCTTGCCTACGGAGCTGTGAGGGGAACGGCACCTCAGTACCTCCAGGCTCTGATCAGGCCCTACACCCAAACAAGGGCACTGCGTTCATCCACCTCTGGCCTGCTCGCCTCCCTACCACTGAGGAAGTTCAGTTCCCGCTCAGCCCAGTCAAAACTGTTCGCTGCTCTGGCCCCCCAATGGTGGAACAAACTCCCTCACGACGCCAGGACAGCGGAGTCAATCACCACCTTCCGGAGACACCTGAAACCCCACCTCTTTAAGGAATACCTAGGATAGGATAAAGTAATCCTTCTCACCCCCCTTAAAATATTTAGATACACTATTGTAAAGTGGCTGTTCCACTGGATGTCATAAGGTGAATGCACCAATTTGTAAGTCGCTCTGGATAAGAGCGTCTGCTAAATGACTTAAATGTAATGTAAATGTGACTGGGCACAGATGGAGCAGGAAGAGACATATAAGAAAGTGTGAATTGGAACCTGGCTCTGGTTTAGCCTCCACACCAGGAAAGGGTGTTAGGACAACTCCAGCCTCCACACCTTCTGAGCCTTCTTGACCAAAAATAGGTCCTGGTCCCCTATGTAGTAGTTCCTCTGGGCGGGGCTCAGCTGCTTAGAGTAAAAGGTGCAGGGCCGCAGCTTTGGAGGGGTTCCGGTGTGCTGGGACATCACTGTCCCGACTCCTACTTCAGAGGCATCCACCTCGACGATGAAGGGAAGTGAGGGGTCCAGGTACTGGACTGGACTGGTTTCACGGAGTTGGGGGTGGGCCTTGACCTGGCTGCGCTGACCACAGGCTCCTCCATCTCCATTCCCTCCGTGGATATGAGGTCACGGACCACTGGAAAAACAAACACTTGTCTTGTTTAACATATAGATCCAACAATCTTCCCAGCACAGACCTGACCAACGAGACAAGCTGGGCGCATATAAACCACTACGCCCCGTCCCAGCAATAAAGGCCTGGAAGACTGAAGGAGCATTAAGCCCGTGGTGGTAGTAAAAGCCATTTTCCATTCGTCCCTGCACGAATACGCACCAGAAGGTAGGCGCTCCTCAAGGCCAGATTTGTGAAGTACTGCGCGCGGTGCATTTGTTTGATGATGGTTGGGATGAGGGGTAAAGGATAGCTGAACTTAACGGTGGCTTTATTCAGAGTTCAATAATCAATGCAGGGGCGCAGTCCTCCATCTTTCTTCTTAACAAAAAAAGAAGCTTGAGGAGACGGGTGATGTAGAGGTAAATAAATATAATATTAAAACCCTGCTGGCGGTTCTCCTGTACGTACACTACTATTCGAATGTTTGGGGTCCCTTAGAAATGTCCTTGTTTTTGTCCATTAAAATAACATCAAATTGATCAGAAATACAGTGTAGACATTGTTAATGTTGTAAATGACTATTGTAGCTGGAAATGGGTGATTTTGAATGGAATATCTACGTAGGCGTACAGAGGCCCATCATCAGCAACCGTCCCTCCTGTGTTCCAATGGCACGTTGTGTTAGCTAATCCAAGTTTATCATTTTAAAAGGCTAATTGATCATTAGAAAATCCTTTTGCAATTACGTTAGCACAGCTGAAAACTGTTGTTCTGATTTAAAGAAGCAATAAAACTGGCCTTCTTGATTCTAGTTGAGTATCTTCGCAGGGTATCCTAGTGGGTAGAGTGTTGGACTAGTAACTGGAAGGTTGTGAGTTCAAACCCCCCAGCTGACAAGGTACAAATCTGTTGTTCTGCCCCTGAACAGGCAGTTAACCCACTGTTCCCAAGCCGTCATTGAAAATAAGAATTTGTTCTTAACTGACTTGCCTGGTTAAATAAAGGTTATTTTTTTATTTTTTATAAAAATAAAAAAATCTGGAGCATCTGCATTTTTGGTTCGATTACAGGCTCAAAATGGCTAGAAACAAATAACTTTCTTCTGAAACTCGTCAGTCTATTCTTGTTCTGAGAAATGAAGGCTATTCCATGCGAGAAATTGCCAAGAAACTGAAGATCTCGTACAACGCTGTGTACTACTCCCTTCACAGAACAGAGCAAACTAGCTCTAACCAGAACAGAAAGAGGAGTGGGAGGCCCCGGTCCACAACTGAGCAAGAGGACAAGTACATTAGTGTCTAGTTTGAGAAACAGACGCCTCACAAGTCCTCAACTGGCAGCTTCAATAAAAAGTACCCGCAAAACAGGAGGAGGTGACTCCGGGATACTGGCCTTCTAGGCAGAGTTGCAAAGAAAAAGCCATATCTCAGACGGCCCAATAAAAATAAAAGATTAAGATGGGCAAAAGAACACAGACACTGGACAGAGGAACTCTGCCTAGAAGGCCAGCATCACAGAGCCTCTTCCCTGTTGACGTTGAGACTGGTGTTTTTTCCCCCCACCTACAGTAGCCGAGCCATTGGACTATCCTTTTGTAAAGGTTGAAGAGTCTATTTACCTGCTAATAGACCATCCTGGAAACGTTGTTTGCAGAATTCACAGCCTGATTGTGACAAACAACAAACAAAATGCCTCCAGCTCCATGATTTTGTTTTCAAATAACCGAAAGTGAGCAGTTGTAATCTGAATAAAGTGAGCAGTTGTAATCTGAATAAAGTGAGCAGTTGTAATCTGAATAAAGTGAGCAGTTGTAATCTGAATAAAGTGAGCAGTTGTAATCTGAATAAAGGGGAAAAGGCCAGTCTTGAACATGGGGTGAAACATTCTTACTAATTTGTAAATATAGCCAGATGGTTATTTAGATGTATTTATATCTGTTTTTAGAGGGAGATAAACCAAATGCCTATTTACCCAAGTTCTGTGGATCACCAACAGGTTTTTGTTGTTGTCGTTGCCTGATGTAAGACAATAGTGCCAGAGAAGAGTGACTCTCAAACTGAAAACACCTCCATTCATTTACAAAAAGATAGTCCATTTGTGCCACAGTTTAGACTACAGAAAAATCAGCGTTCTAGCTCTCCCTTGTGATAGTGTGGTGCAATGACAGAATGCCACCATCTCCTATCAGGAGAAGACCCAGCTGCAGACAGTGTCAAAGTAACAAAAGTGTATTACTAGAACAGGGGGCAGCCAAAACGACAGGTCAAGGGCAGGCAGAGGTTATTAACTTCTTCGGGATATTTCCGCCTGAAGACATACCCAAATCTAACTGTCTGTAGCTCAGGCCCAGAAGCAAGGATATGCATATTCTTGGTATCATTTGAAAGGAAACACTCTGAAGTTTGTGGAAATGTGAATTGAATGTAGGAGAATATAACACAATAGATCTGGTAGAAGAAAGTACAAGGAAATAAATGTACATTTTCTGTTTTTTATTGTTGTTGCATCATCTTTCAACTGAATTAGAACAGCCAAACATTCAGATATGAAGCTGGGGATAATTATGATGCAGAACATACGAGGGCACCAGTATTTGAGAAAAGTTTCAGACAGATATCTTCAGGAATGAGGGAGCTACATGACATTGAGCATGCACTTACCCAGGTGTCCCGCACAAGTTGCCCAAATGTACCCAAGTGGCCGAATTGGTACAGCGATATCTTTTGATGTAAACAACTAAATAAAAAAGACTGAAATTTGATTCTAACACACCCCCAAATTGTTTTTACAAAAAAATATAAAAAATGAAAATTTGAAAAAATTTAAAATAACAAGGGTAACTATTTACACACATTCAATGTATAATGTATAATATTGTGAAGACCCTCAGTCCTCTAAACAGTATTGTGCTTCTGATGCCATGCCCCATAGCAGTCTCTTTCTGCTGTAAAACAGAGGCTTACTGAACAGGTGGTGCTGGTGATGGGGCATTTCCTGTGACAAAGCGCACAACGACGCCTCCCCACTGTGCCCTTTTTGCCCTGAGGCACATTCATGTCTGCAGATATGCATTTGGGCATGTGGACACCACTGGTGGCAGTAGCAGAAGGGACAGAGGTAGAGGGGACAGAAGGTGCTGCAGTGGACTTGCTGTAGCTAGCAAGCTCCCGGATGAGCTGCTCCCTGAAGGCTAGCTGTGAGATGGGGGGGATGTCCACAGCTCTTAGCCATTTCCTTCTCCATAAATCCTTTTTGAAATCTGACACAGCGGCTGGATTAACAAGAAGTCAAGCTTTTAAATGGTGTAGGATACATGTATTTACAAGAACGTTTAATATTACGAATGGTGTATTTAGAATTCTTGCGCTCTGCTATTTCACAGGATGTTTGCCAGGTGGGACTATACCGTCCCACCTAGCCCGGAGAGGTTAATTCAGATCAGAGTCCGTAAGGTACAGAACGGCAGGCAGGCTCAGGGTCAGGGCAGGTAGAGGTCAAAAATCCAGGGTAGTGTGAAAAGGTACAGAACGGCAGGCAGGCTCAGGGTCAGGGCAGGTAGAGGTCAAAAATCCAGGGTAGTGTGAAAAGGTACAGAACGGCAGGCAGGCTCAGGGTCAGGGCAGGTAGAGGTCAAAAATCCAGGGTAGTGTGAAAAGGTACAGAACGGCAGGCAGGCTCAGGGTCAGGGCAGGTAGAGGTCAAAAATCCAGGGTAGTGTGAAAAGGTACAGAACGGCAGGCAGGCTCAGGGTCAGGGCAGGTAGAAATGGTCAAAACTGGGAAAAGACAGGAGCAGTGGGTTAAAACGCCGGAAGGCTTGGCGAACAAAACAAACTGGCAACAGACAAACAGAGAACCCATGTATAAATACACAGGGGTTAATGGAGAAGATGGGCGACACCTGGAGGAGGTGTGGAGACAAGCACAAAGACAGGTGAAACAGATCAGGGTGTGACAATGCCACCATCTAACACTAACAGTCGCGGGCATAAGCTCAAAACTTTTAAAGGAAGAACCACTGTATCTAATAAAAAAATGTTTTCCTTACTTTAATTTATAAACATCCTTTATTGTGTACCCCTTTCGGAGGTTTAAGATATCCACATTTTTATTGGTGGAATATTTAACAGACATGTACCAATGAGATGAATTACATTTACATTACATTTAAGTCATTTAGCAGACCTCTTATCCAGAGCGACTTACAAATTGGTGCATTCACCTTATGACATCCAGTGGAACAGCCACTTTACAATAGTGCATCTAAATCTTTTAAGGGGGGTGAGAAGGATTACTTTATCCTATCCTAGGTATTCCTTAAAGAGGTGGGGTTTCAGGTGTCTCTGGAAGGTGGTGATTGACTCCGCTGTCCTGGCGTCGTGAGGGAGTTTGTTCCACCATTGGGGGGCCAGAGCAGCGAACAGTTTTGACTGGGCTGAGCGGGAACTGTACTTCCTCAGTGGTAGGGAGGCGAGCAGGCCAGAGGTGGATGAACGCAGTGCCCTTGTTTGGGTGTAGGGCCTGATCAGAGCCTGGAGGTACTGAGGTGCCGTTCCCCTCACAGCTCCGTAGGCAAGCACCATGGTCTTGTAGCGGATGCGAGCTTCAACTGGAAGCCAGTGGAGAGAGCGGAGGAGCGGGGTGACGTGAGAGAACTTGGGAAGGTTGAACACCAGACGGGCTGCGGCGTTCTGGATGAGTTGTAGGGGTTTAATGGCACAGGCAGGGAGCCCAGCCAACAGCAAGTTGCAGTAATCCAGACGGGAGATGACAAGTGCCTGGATTAGGACCTGCGCCGCTTCCTGTGTGAGGCAGGGTCGTACTCTGCGGATGTTGTAGAGCATGAACCTACAGGAACGGGCCACCGCCTTGATGTTAGTTGAGAACGACAGGGTGTTGTCCAGGATCACGCCAAGGTTCTTAGCGCTCTGGGAGGAGGACACAGTGGAGTTGTCAACCGTGATGGCGAGATCATGGAACGGGCAGTCCTTCCCCGGGAGGAAGAGCAGCTCCGTCTTGCCGAGGTTCAGCTTGAGGTGGTGATCCGTCATCCACACTGATATGTCTGCCAGACATGCAGAGATGCGATTCGCCACCTGGTCATCAGAAGGGGGAAAGGAGAAGATTAATTGTGTGTCGTCTGCATAGCAATGATAGGAGAGACCATGTGAGGTTATGACAGAGCCAAGTGACTTGGTGTATAGCGAGAATAGGAGAGGGCCTAGAACAGAGCCCTGGGGGACACCAGTGGTGAGAGCACGTGGTGAGGAGACGGATTCTCGCCACGCCACCTGGTAGGAGCGACCTGTCAGGTAGGACGCAATCCAAGCGTGGGCCGCGCCGGGAGATGCCCAACTCGGAGAGGGTGGAGAGGAGGATCTGATGGTTCACAGTATCGAAGGCAGCCGATAGGTCTAGAAGGATGAGAGCAGAGGAGAGAGTTAGCTTTAGCAGTGCGGAGCGCCTCCGTGATACAGAGAAGAGCAGTCTCAGTTGAATGACTAGTCTTGAAACCTGACTGATTTGGATCAAGAAGGTCATTCTGAGAGAGATAGCGGGAGAGCTGGCCAAGGACGGCACGTTCAAGAGTTTTGGAGAGAAAAGAAAGAAGGGATACTGGTCTGTAGTTGTTGACATCGGAGGGATCGAGTGTAGGTTTTTTCAGAAGGGGTGCAACTCTCGCTCTCTTGAAGACGGAAGGGACGTAGCCAGCGGTCAGGGATGAGTTGATGAGCGAGGTGAGGTAAGGGAGAAGGTCTCCGGAAATGGTCTGGAGAAGAGAGGAGGGGATAGGGTCAAGCGGGCAGGTTGTTGGGCGGCCGGCCGTCACAAGACGCGAGATTTCATCTGGAGAGAGAGGGGAGAAAGAGGTCAGAGCACAGGGTAGGGCAGTGTGAGCAGAACCAGCGGTGTCGTTTGACTTAGCAAACGAGGATCGGATGTCGTCGACCTTCTTTTCAAAATGGTTGACGAAGTCATCTGCAGAGAGGGAGGAGGGGGGGGGAGGAGGATTCAGGAGGGAGGAGAAGGTGGCAAAGAGCTTCCTAGGGTTAGAGGCAGATGCTTGGAATTTAGAGTGGTAGAAAGTGGCTTTAGCAGCAGCGACAGAAGAGGAAAATGTAGAGAGGAGGGAGTGAAAGGATGCCAGGTCCGCAGGGAGGCGAGTTTTCCTCCATTTCCGCTCGGCTGCCCGGAGCCCTGTTCTGTGAGCTCGCAATGAGTCGTCGAGCCAAGGAGCGGGAGGGGAGGACCGAGCCGGCCTGGAGGATAGGGGACATAGAGAGTCAAAGGATGCAGAAAGGGAGGAGAGGAGGGTTGAGGAGGCAGAATCAGGAGATAGGTTGGAGAAGGTTTGAGCAGAGGGAAGAGATGATAGGATGGAAGAGGAGAGAGTAGCGGGGAGAGAGAGCGAAGGTTGGGACGGCGCGATACCATCCGAGTAGGGGCAGTGTGGGAAGTGTTGGATGAGAGCGAGAGGGAAAAGGATACAAGGTAGTGGTCGGAGACTTGGAGGGGAGTTGCAATGAGGTTAGTGGAAGAACAGCATCTAGTAAAGATGAGGTCGAGCGTATTGCCTGCCTTGTGAGTAGGGGGAAGGTGAGAGGGAGAGGTCAAAAGAGGAGAGGAGTGGAAAGAAGGAGGCAGAGAGGAATGAGTCAAAGGTAGACGTGGGGAGGTTAAAGTCGCCCAGAACTGTGAGAGGTGAGTCGTCCTCAGGAAAGGAGCTTATCAAGGCATCAAGCTCATTGATGAACTCTCCGAGGGAACCTGGAGGGCGATAAATGATAAGGATGTTAAGCTTGAAAGGGCTGGTAACTGTGACAGCATGGAATTCAAAGGAGGCGATAGACAGATGGGTAAGGGAGAAAGAGAGAATGACCACTTGGGAGAGATGAGGATCCCGGTGCCACCACCCCGCTGACCAGAAGCTCTCGGGGTGTGCGAGAACACGTGGGCGGACGAAGAGAGAGCAGTAGGAGTAGCAGTGTTATCTGTGGTGATCCATGTTTCCGTCAGTGCCAAGAAGTCGAGGGACTGGAGGGAGGCATAGGCTGAGATGAACTCTGCCTTGTTGGCCGCAGATCGGCAGTTCCAGAGGCTACCGGAGACCTGGAACTCCACGTGGGTCGTGCGCGCTGGGACCACCAGATTAGGGTGGCCGCGGCCACGCGGTGTGGAGCGTTTGTATGGTCTGTGCAGAGAGGAGAGAACAGGGATAGACAGACACATAGTTGACAGGCTACAGAAGAGGCTACGCTAATGCAAAAGGAGATTGGAATGACAAGTGGACTACACGTCTCGAATGTTCAGAAAGTTGAGCTTACGTAGCAAGAATCTTATTGACTAAAATGATTAAAATGATACAGTACTGCTGAAGTAGGCTAGCTGGCAGTGGCTGCGTTGTTGACTTTGTAGGCTAGCTGGCAGTGGCTGCGTTAGTGTGGTGTTATTAGTTCCCATTGCCGTTGTGTGTGGTGCAGTTGCCATGCAGCCTTGGTATAGAATAAGTGATAACTGACAAAATACCTCAGCCTTAGGAAATCATTGACAGAAGGAAGTGTCACTGCCTGTTTATGCACTCATCTTTATTTGACTTGCTTTAATACAGAGATACAGACCGTATAAAATACATACATTCAATATAACAATGTCTTCATTGTCTTATTTGGAAATAAAATAATAGTCTTCCTTTATCTATACATTCAATAAGGAAAGAACAATACCAGAACAATATGAATAACCAGCAGGCTCAGACAATATCCATCATGACCACAGAGAGAGTACTAACACTTCACACTTTTCATAAAGACCTCATGGTAAGTAATGGAATCCACATTTCTGGGTGTGTGGGGAGTGTTGGGGGCTGTCAGTGACTTGAGGGGGCCAGGTGTAATTGGCAGAGGGGCATTGGGTGGGATTGGGGCAGGATTGTCCTCAGTCTCGGTCCAAGAGGTCTCAGGCCCTCCGGTAGAGGAGACAGAGAGAGAGAGAAAATATGAGGGTTATTGAGATCATGGATGAGACCATAGTACACCACATACACTGGGGGGCTAAGACCATTGAACACCACATACACTGAGGGGATAAGACCATAGAACACCACATACACTGGGGGGCTAAGACCACAGTACACCACATACACTGGGGGGCTAAGACCACAATATACCACATACAATGGGGGGCTAAGACCACAATATACCACATACACTGGGGGGCTAAGACCACAATATACCACATACACTGGGGGGCTAAGACCATAGAACACCACATACACTGGGGGGCTAAGACCACAATATACCACATACACTGGGGGGCTAAGACCACAATATACCACATACACTGGGGGCTAAGACCACAATATACCACATACACTGGGGGGCTAAGACCACAATATACCACATACACTGGGGGGCTAAGACCACAATATACCACATACACTGGGGGGCTAAGACCACAATATACCACATACACTGGGGGGCTAAGACCACAATATACCACATACACTGGGGGGCTAAGACCACAATATACCACATACACTGGGGGGCTAAGACCACAACATACCACATACACTGGGGAGATAAGACCACAGAACACCACATACACTGGGGGGCTAAGACCACAATATACCACATACACTGGGGGGCTAAGACCACAATATACCACATACACTGGGGGGCTAAGACCACAATATACCACATACACTGGGGGGCTAAGACCACAATATACCACATACACTGGGGGGCTAAGACCACAATATACCACATACACTGGGGGGCTAAGACCACAATATACCACATACACTGGGGGGCTAAGACCACAATATACCACATACACTGGGGGTAGAGAATAATTAATAGTGTAACTGTGGACACTGGATAATCTGACTAACACACACACCTGTTTGACCTATGTGATACTGTAGGATTCTGCACTTTACTTTTCTGAGTCAATTCAGGTGGCATTCAATGTCCTGTGTTCGTGTTAACCATGGCAACCAGTGGATATTTTCCACTTGTTGTATTTGTCATGTCAGCCAGGCACATCTTTTCAAAGAAACACCATTTATATTAACTTCTAGTTGTGTAAAATAAGGAGTATATTGTTTCAGTCCTTTTCACTTGTTGTTACCTGGTAAAGAACCAACAACCATGGATAACCACGAGGATAATAAGGTGAGGAGTCCATGTCCATGTCAGTCAGAGACATCTTTTTAAAGCAACGCCATTTATTTCAGTCTCTAGTTGAGTAAAATAAGTAGTTTTGTTCTCATCATGAGATAATCCAAATAAAAAACAAGATAATCCCCAACATTTGCAGCAAACAGCACCACCATGAGGCAGAACACTGAATGTTCTATTCTCAGCCAGGCCCATCTTTTCAAAGAAAACACTCTTTAATTATCTCTCTATTTGAGCAAAATAAGTCGTTTTGTTCTGGTCACAAGATAATCCTAACAATTCAGATAAAAAGCACCACAGTCAAGCAGAACAATAGTTTCCCTGGTTGCTAAATGGCTGTTACTTAGAGATACAATAACAAAATGGCTGCCACTTAGAGATAAAATAACAAAATGGCTGCCACTTAGAGATACAATAACAAAATGGCTGCCACTTAGAGATACAATAACAAAATGGCTGTCACTTAGAGATACAATAACAAAATGGCTGCCACTTAGAGATACAATAACAAAATGGCTGCCACTTAAAGATACAATAACAAAATGGCTGCCACTTAGAGATACAATAACAAAATGGCTGCCACTTAGAGATACAATAACAAATTGGCTGCCACTTAGAGATACAATAACAAAATGGCTGCCACTTAGAGATACAGTAATTAGATGCCATTCACTGCTATAAACCTGTCTCCAATATAATCGCATAGTTTACACAGAGCCACCGAGGACCTTTGACAAATAAATCTCAGTGTGAAAAGACGTCCCATTGTTTGTTGTGTCAACGACCTCACTGTATTCACAACACTGGTGGTAACCAGATGATTCCAGGATTTTAGGTAGTAAATGTTGCCACTCTGGGATTATGTTCTAACTTTTTATATTTTTTTTAAGGGTTGGATCAGTTTAATATTGCAAAAGATTGTTGCTTCCATCAATGTAATTGTCTGCATCACTTCCAATCCCCCATATATTTTTGGGGTAAATATATCCATATACATACACACATGCATACATATTTTTTTTATTTTTTTTATTTCACCTTTATTTAACCAGGTAGGCTAGTTGAGAACACCTTTATTTAACCAGGTAGGCTAGTTGAGAACAGGTTCTCATTTGCAACTGCGACCTGGCCAAGATAAAGCATAGCAGAGTGAACAGACAACACAGAGTTACACATGGAGTAAACAATTAACAAGTCAATAACACAGTAGAGAAAAAAAAGGGGAGTCTATATACAATGTGTGCAAAAGGCATGAGGAGGTAGGTGAATAATTACAATATTGCAGATTAACACTGGAGTGATAAATGATCAGATGATCATGTACAGGTAGAGATATTTGTGTGCAAAAGAGCAGAAAAGTAAATAAATAAAAACTGTGGGGATGAGGTAGGTGAAAATGGGTGTGCTATTTACCAATAGATTATGTACAGCTGCAGCGATCGGTTAGCTGCTCAGATAGCTGATGTTTGAAGTTGGTGAGGGAGATAAAAGTCTCCAACTTCAGCGATTTTTTGCAATTGTTCCAGTCACAGGCAGCAGAGTACTGGAACGAAAGGCGGCCGAATGAGGTGTTGGCTTTGGGGATGCTCAATGAGATACACCTGCTGGAGCGCGTGCTACGGATGGGTGTTGCCATCGTGACCAGTGAGCTGAGATAAGGCGGAGCTTTGCCTAGCATGGCCTTGTAGATGACCTGGAGCCAGTGGGTCTGGCGACGAATATGTAGCGAGGGCCAGCCGACTAGAGCATACAAGTCGCAGTGGTGGGTGGTATAAGGTGCTTTAGTGACAAAACGGATGGCACTGTGATAAACTGCATCCAGTTTGCTGAGAAGAGTGTTGGAAGCCATTTTGTAGATGACATCGCCGAAGTCGAGGATCGGTAGGATAGTCAGTTTTACTAGGGTAAGCTTGGCAGCGTGAGTGAAGGAGGCTTTGTTGCGGAATAGAAAGCCGACTCTTGATTTGATTTTCGATTGGAGATGTTTGATATGGGTCTGGAAGGAGAGTTTGCAGTCTAGCCAGACACCTAGGTACTTATAGGTGTCCACATATTCAAGGTCGGAACCATCCAGTGTGGTGATGCTAGTCGGGCAAGCGGGTGCATGCAGCGATCGGTTGAAAAGCATGCATTTGGTTTTACTAGCGTTTAAGAGCAGTTGGAGGCCACGGAAGGAGTGTTGTATGGCATTGAAGCTCGATTGGAGGTTAGATAGCACAGTGTCCAATGACGGGCCGAAAGTGTATAGAATGGTGTCGTCTGCGTAGAGGTGGATCAGGGAATCGCCCGCAGCAAGAGCAACATCATTGATATACACAGAGAAAAGAGTCTATACACATATATACATACACATACCTATATAGACATACATATACACATATATACATACACATACACATATATACATACACATACCTATATAGACATACATATACACATATATACATACACATACCTATATAGACATACATATACACACATACACATACCTATATAGACATACATATACACATATATACATACACATACCTATATAGACATACATATACACACATATACATACACATACCTATATAGACATACATATACACACATATACATACACATACCTATATAGACATACATATACACACATATACATACCTATATAGACATACATATACACACATATACATACCTATATAGACATACATATACACACATATACATACACATACCTATATAGACATACATATACACATATATACATACCTATATAGACATACATATACACATATATACATACACATACCTATATAGACATACATATACACATATATACATACCTGTATAGACATACATATACACATATATACATACACATACCTATATAGACATACATATACACACATATACATACCTATATAGACATACATATACACATATATACATACACATACCTATATAGATATACATACTTTTTTTATGAAAAAAACTTTATTATACCCCGCAAACCCTGCCCCAATTGGAGTAAACTAATAAACACTTCTACCTTCAGTTTATAAATCTTATACACATTTTACAATAGTTATATTTTGTTTGTTTTTAGTCCTTCCTCTATTTCTGATGTCCATTCTGTTTGATTTATATTTGTAGCTGTGCTATTTCACAACATTTCTGAAGCTATATACATTTTACAGATCCCGTATGTTTTACATTGGTTATCTTGTTATTAGTCCCACCCTTCAGCTCCATTCAACCCCTCCCATCTGTCTCTCAACACCATCCATTTTCAATTTATATTTGCCATATATTTTTCAACTGTGCTGTGATGCTTCACAAAAGCACTCATAGCTTCTACAGATTGTAAATTAACATTTAAAAAAATGGCTAAAATAATTATTATATTATTGATTGATTGACTACGGCTTTTCAAATCACCCAGTATTCAGACAGTTCAGTTCATCAAGGAAGTGCTTGATCCATCCAGAAAAACTAACTGTAGTTAAATATACGTACACATTTTTCTCTATTTCTCTACCTTTCTGTTTAAAAGATAAGAGGTGGGCCTACCTGTTTATTAATAGGGACAGAATAGCATTGTTTATCTCCTCTAATAATGAAGGCTGCAGCTCAGCTTCAGAATGCCATAAAGGCCTGATTGATGGAGAGCTGCAGAGGTGGTTGTCCTTCGGGAAAGTTCGCCCATCTCCACAGTAGAACTCTGGAGCTCTGTCAGAGTGACCATGGGGTTCTTGGTCACCTCCCTGACCAATGCCTTTCTCCCCTGATTGCTCAGTTTGGCCGGGCGTCCAGCTCTAGGAAGAGTCTTGGTGGTTCCCAACTTCTTCCATTCAGGAATGATGGAGGCCACTGTGTTCATGGGGACCTTCAATCCTGCAGACATTTTTTGGTACCCTTCCCCAGATCTGTGCCTCATCACAGTCCTGTCTCGGAGCTCTATGGACAATTCCTTTGACTTCGTGACTTGGTTTTTGCACTGATATGCGCTTTCAACTGTGGGACCTTATATAGACAGGTGTGTGCCTTTCCAAATCATGTCCAATCAATTGAATTGACCACAGGTGGACTCCAATCAAGTTGTAGAAATGTCTCAAGGATGATCAATGGACACAGGATGCACCTGAGTTCAATTTTGAATCTCTTAGCAAAGGGTCTGAATACTTAAATAAATATGTTTTAATGTATATATATATATATATATATATATATATATATAAACGTGCAGAAAATTCAAAATTATGGGGTATTTGTTTGTAGTTTGCTGAGGATTTATTTGTATTTAATCCATTTTATAATAAGGCTTTAACGTAACAAAATGTGGAAAAAGTCAAAGGGTCTGAATATTTTCCAAAGGCTCTGTATCCACTGAACACAAAAATCACAACAAGTTGGTTCCTGTTTCAGTCATGTCTTTGGTCTCGTTCGTGTGGGTCAAACAAAAACATCCTAATAATTGGTAGACAATAGAGTCTCCCAACATGGATGAAGTCGTTAAAGAGCAGAAACTTGCAGTTGACTGCAGTCCAAACCTCATGACCTTTGATCACATGATTTATGTGATGTTAGTGTCGTCGACAGGTAGGGATATACTCTGACCATTTTTAAAACCTATTGCAACACTATGAAACTTGAACGAGCCCATGTAGGCGCAAGTTAGACATTTGTTTCCAGGTTTTCCTCTCCTTGCTTCCCTTTGACGTTTTCAAAAGTAGGAGAGGAAAGGAGGAGAGGATGCAAGGAGTCGATGTAATCAGATTGAGAAAAGGCCCTCAAATGTGCCATCTAATCAAACTCTCTGGGAGGGGGGGAACTATTGGTTACGTTCCCTTACTTCCCTTACTCAGACGTTGCATGCACCAACCAACGGTTGCTTCGTCATTGACTTTGCCGTCGGGTAGCAGATTGTTATAACATATAATGTGCTTAGCTGATACTTAAAATACTGTCCAGGAGTTGAAATAGCTGGCATGCATCAACAACTCCTTGGCAGAGGAACCGAGAGGAACCCAGAATGGATCCCAGAGGAACCCATAAGAGGAAACTATAATGGAACCCATAAGAGGAACCCATAATGAAACCCATAAGAGGAAACTGTAATGGAACCCATAAGAGGAACCCATAAGAGGAACCCATAATGGAACCCATAAGAGGAACCCATAATGGAACCCATAAGAGGAACCCATAATGGAACCCATAATGGAACACATAAGAGGAACCAATAATGGAACCCATAAGAGGAACCCATAATGGAACTCATAAGAGGACCCTATAGGAACCCATAATGGAACCCATAAGAGGAACCCATAATGGAACTCATAAGAGGAACCCAGAATGGAATCCATAACAGGAACCCATAATGGAACCCATAAGAGGAACCCATAATGGAACTCATAAGATGAACCCATAATGGAACTCATAAGAGGAACCTAAAGGAACCCATAATGGAACCCATAAGAGGAACAGATAATGGAACCCATAAGAAGAACCAATAATGGAACTCATAAGAGGAACCTAGAGGAACCCATAAGAGGAACCCATAATGGAACTCATAAGAGGAACCCATAATGGAACTCATAAGAGGAACCCATAATGGAACCCATAAGAGGAACCCATAATGGAACCCATAAGAGGCACCAATAATGGAACTCATAAGAGGAACCTAGAGGAACCCATAATGGAACCCATAATGGAACCCATAAGAGGAATCCATAATGGAACCCATAAGAGGAACCCATAATGGAACTCATAAAAAGGAACCCATAATGGAACTCATAAGAGGAACCCATAATGGAACCCATAAGAGGAACCCATAATGAAACCCATAAGAGGAAACTATAATGGAACCCATAAGAGGAACCCATAATGGACCCATAAGAGGAACCAATAATGGAACCCATAAGAGGAACCCATAATGGAACCCATAATGGAACACATAAGAGGAACCAATAATGGAACCCATAAGAGGAACCCATAATGGAACTCATAAGAGGACCCTATAGGAACCCATAATGGAACCCATAAGAGGAACCCATAATGGAACTCATAAGAGGAACCCAGAATGGAAGCCATAAGAGGAACCCATAATGGAACCCATAAGAGGAACCCATAATGGAACCCATAATGGAACACATAAGAGGAACCAATAATGGAACCCATAAGAGGAACCCATAATGGAACTCATAAGAGGACCCTATAGGAACCCATAATGGAACCCATAATGGAACTCATAAGAGGAACCCAGAATGGAATCCATAAGAGGAACCCATAATGGAACCCATAAGAGGAACCCATAATGGAACTCATAAGATGAACCCATAATGGAACTCATAAGAGGAACCTAAAGGAACCCATAATGGAACCCATAAGAGGAACAGATAATGGAACCCATAAGAAGAACCAATAATGGAACCCATAAGAGAACTCATAAGAGGTACCCATAATGGAACCCATAAGAGGAACCAATAATGGAACCCATAAGAGGAACCTAGAGGAACCCATAAGAGGAACCCATAATGGAACTCATAAGAGGAACCCATAATGGAACTCATAAGAGGAACCCATAATGGAACCCATAACAGGCACCAATAATGGAACTCATAAGAGGAACCTAGAGGAACCCATAATGGAACCCATAATGGAACCCATAAGAGGAATCCATAATGGAACCCATAATGGAACCCATAAGAGGAACCCATAATGGAACTCATAAAAAGGAACCCATAATGGAACTCATAAGAGGAACCCATAATGGAACCCATAATGGAACCCATAAGAGGAACCCATAATGGAACTCATAAAAAGGAACCCATAATGGAACCCATAAGAGGAACCCATAATGGAACTCATAAGAGGAACCCATAATGGAACTCGTAAGAAGAACCCATAATGGAACTCATAAAAAGGAACCCATAATGGAACCCATAATGGAACCCATAATGGAACTCATAAGAGGAACCCATAAGAGGAACCCATAATGGAACTCATAATGGAACTCATAAGAGGAACCCATAATGGAACCCTTAATGGAACCCATAATGGAACCCATAAGAGGAACCCATAAGAGGAACCCATAATGGAACTCATAAAAAGGAACCCATAATGGAACTCATAAGAGGAACCCATAATGGAACTCATAAAAAGGAACCCATAATGGAACCCATAAGAGGAACCCGTAATGGAACCCATAAGAGGAACCCATAACTGAACCCATAAGAGGAACCCGTAATGGAACCCATAATGGAACTCATAAAAAGGAACCCATAATGGAACCCATAATGGAACCCATAAGAGCAACCCATAAGAGGAACCCATAACTGAACCCATAACAGGAACCTAGAGGAACCCATAATGGAACCCATAAGAGGAACCCATAATGTGGATGCTGCAGCAGACACAGTAATAACAAGCAGCTGGTACATACACTATTCATTTCTGATTTCATTTAGAGTATTTTCATTAAATAAAATCCCACACGCAGGCCAACAGAATTGACTTTATTAGTTGAACAGAGGTATAGGTATCGCATACAACTGATTCTAATACACTGGGGAGAGGAGTTGAACTGAACGCCTCACGTTTCCCAGACAGCTACTGTGATGACTGGTTAAATACTACAGCACAGATGGTTGGGCGTGAAGATATATGTAGAAACAACTCTTCTCCAATAGAAACCCCCCGATCACGGCGACGTCACGGCGACGTCACGGCGATGTCATGACGACGTTGGCTCGCATAAACTCATGCACAGAAACACGTCATCGGGGGTCTAACGGTCATCGACTCCTTCGATATCAAGCTGTTTTTTGTTCTTTGAGGAAAATGAGAAGGTGTCAGTGTGACACGTTTGACGGGGTTGTAGTAATAACATGGTCAGCTACTCAGAACATCGGTTTAAATCTAGGTTTAGGTTTAAATCTAGGTTTAGGTTTAAATCTAGGTTTAGGTTTAAATCTAGGTTTTTGCCTTTTAAAAAATAAAGAAGATTGACAACTGAAAGGAATCATTCTCAACTTCTCTTAACCTCGGTCAGGTCCGCCGAATCTGCTTCGCAAGCGCTCCCATAAGTCTGGCGAGTTCAGAAACTCTGTGACTACAGTACCCTGAAGACACCGTGAAGAGGAAGTTGTCGTCATTCCCCAAGTCGTGTGACAGGAAGTTGATCCACGCCGACTGTCTGTTTATTAGATATGAATGTACACTGACTCGTATTGTTATGTTGTTTTTTTTAGATGTAGATAAAGAAATATATTGTGAACTATTAAAATAAATGAAATTATATTATTTACATAGAGTACAAACAAGACCCTGTCACCAAAACATGTTCTGTTACAAGAGTTAGTTAGTCCGGATATAAGTCCAAGATGGCACCCTATTCAATATAGTCCACTACGTCTGACCAGAACCGTACGGGTGCCATTTTGAGACTTCTCTCACTGTGCTCCTCTGGCTACATGGAGAGAACAGTGAATAGGGTTGCAGATGTAGATATTACATCTATAGAAAATACATTGTTCTCTTTTTCCTTGTGAAATGTGATCTATGTTTTGTTATTTCTACCTGCAACACTGTAAACTGACAGAGAGTCACGTTCAGAAAAGCATCAAATAAGGAAAACGTTAATTAGCTTTCTAATTAACCAAGTTAGTTTGGTTCCTACTACATTTAGAAACGTTTTGTGTCTACTGAACAGACCCCTGGTCTTCTCTTAGCCATAATAAACCCCTGTCTACTGGACCTGAAAGTGGAGTCCAGATGCAACTAGCATGTAGGTGAGTTATGGTCTGGAAATTGTTCATGTGAAGTATAGCTAGTAGCCAAACACTACAGAAAGACATCACTGTTCTGGAGAGAGTAGGGTGAGGAAGAAGAGGAAGAGTATGGAGTTGAGTATCGACCACCTTCTCTCGCTTTCTGTTCATCTCTTTCTTGTAGCTGCTTTGAGAGAGATCAGACAGTTCAGTTCATCAAGGAAGTGTTTGATCCATCCAGAAAAACTAACTGTAGCTAAATATACGTACACATTTTTCTCTATTTCTCTACTTTTCTGTTTCCAAAACAAGTTCTTCTGAAACGTTAACCACCACACGACATCATTTTTCTTCAAACCTCGGTGGAAAAATGAATAAATGTAAAAGACAAATACAAACATGGAGTGTTGCATTAAAAGGCGTCCCATAGCTGGCTGCTGGTACAGGTTGACCCAGACTGTATCTAGAGGAGACACAGTCCTTGCTACTACGTAGAACTCTGATCCTCACAAAGGGTTAATGTCGACCCTCTTCAGATCTACAGCTCTCCAACGTGTGTTCTGTTCTATGAGAAGACGTTTGTCCTTTATGTCTTCTTCTTCTTCTTCTTCTTCTTCTTCACCTCTTCTGCTTTTCCTTGACCATCGGCCACCGACCTGTCCCCAGTCTCTCTATCTCTCCCCTGTCCCTCTATCTGTCCCCTGTCTCTCTATCTCTCCCCTGTCCCCAGTCTCTCTATCTCTCCCCTGTCCCCAGTCTCTCTATCTCTCCCCTGTCCCTCTATCTGTCCCCTGTCTCTCTATATCTCCCCTGTCCCTCTATCTGTCCCCTGTCTCTCTATCTCTCCCCTGTCCCCAGTCTCTCTATCTCTCCCCTGTCCCCTGTCTCACTATCTCTCCCCTGTCCCCAGTCTCTCTATCTCTCCCCTGTCCCCAGTCTCACTATCTCTCCCCTGTCCCCAGTCTCACTATCTCTCCCCTGTCCCCAGTCTCACTATCTCTCCCCTGTCCCCAGTCTCACTATCTCTCCCCTGTCCCCAGTCTCACTATCTCTCCCCTGTCCCCAGTTTCACTATCTCTCCCCTGTCCCCAGTCTCTCTATCTCTCCCCTGTCCCCTGTCTCTCTATCTCTCCCCTGTCCCCAGTCTCACTATCTCTCCCCTGTTCCCAGTCTCTCTATCTCTCCCCTGTCCCCAGTCTCTCTATCTCTCCCCTGTCCCCAGTCTCTCTATCTCTCCCCTGTCCCCAGTCTCTATCTCTCCCCTGTCCCCAGTCTCTCTATCTCTCCCTTGTCCCCAGTCTCTCTATCTCTCCCATGTTCCCTGTCTCTCTATCTCTCCCCTGTCCCCAGTCTCTCTATCTCTCCCTTGTCCCCAGTCTCTCTATCTCTCCCATGTTCCCTGTCTCTCTATCTCTCCCCTGTCCCCAGTCTCTCTATCTCTCCCATGTTCCCTGTCTCTCTATCTCTCCCCTGACCCCAGTCTCACTATCTCTCCCCTGTCCCCAGTCTCTCTATCTCTCCCCTGTCCCCTGTCTCTCTATCTCTCCCCTGTCCCCAGTCTCACTATCTCTCCCCTGTCCCTCTATCTGTCCCCTGTCTCTCCCATCTCTCCCCTGTCCCCAGTCTCTCTATCTCTCCCCTGTCCCCAGTCTCTCTATCTCTCCCCACCCTCTATCTGTCCCCTGTCTCCTATATCTCCCCACCCTCTATCTGTCCCCAGTCTCTCTATCTCTCCCCTGTCCCCAGTCTCTCTATCTCCCCCTCCCTCTATCTGTCCCCTGTCTCTCTATATCTCCCCTGTCCCTCTACCTCTTCTGTCCCCAGTCTCACTATCTCTCCCCTGTCCCCAGTCTCTCTATCTCTCCCTGTCCCCTGTCTCTCTATCTCTCCCCTGTCCCCAGTCTCTCTATCTCTCCCCACCCTCTATCTGTCCCCTGTCCCTCTATCTCTCCCCTGTCCCCAGTCTCTTATCTCTCCCCTGTCCCCAGTCTCTCTATCTCTCCCCTGTCCCTCTATCTGTCCCCTGTCTCTCTATATCTCCCCTGTCCCTCTATCTGTCCCCTGTCTCTCATATCTGCACCCCTGTCCCCAGTCTCTCTATCTCTCCCCTGTCCCCTGTCTCACTATTGCTCCCTGTCCCCAGTCTCTCTCCCTCCCCAAAAGGGGGCTCACTATCTGCTCCCTGTCCCCAGTCTCACTATCATATCCCCTGTCCCCAGTCTCACTATCTCTCCCCTGTCCCCAGTCTCACTATCTCTCCCCTGTCCCCAGTCTCACTATCTCTCCCCTGTCCCCAGGGGAGTTCACTATCTCTCCCCCTGTCCCCACCTCTAAAGGGGGAGTCTCTCTATATCTCCCCTGTCCCCCCACCTCTAAAAGGGGAGTCTATCCCCTGTCCCCAGTCTCACTATCTGCTCCCTGTCCCCAGTCTAAAAGGGGGAGTTAGGAGAACTATCTCTCCCCTGTCCCCAGTCTCTAAAAGGGGGAGTATCTCTCCCCTGTCCCCAGTCTCTCTATCTCTCCCCTGTCCCCAGTCTCTCTATCTCTCCCTGTCCCCAGTCTCCTATCTCCCTAAAAGGGGAGTCTCTATTGCCCCTCCCATGTTCCCTGTCTCTCTATCTCTCCCCTGTCCCCAGTTAGGAGAACTATCTCTCCCTTGTCCCCAGTCTCTCTATCTCTCCCATGTTCCCTGTCTCTCTATCTCTCCCCTGTCCCCAGTCTCTCTATCTCTCCCATGTTCCCTGTCTCTCTATCTCCCCCTGACCCCAGTCTCACTATCTCTCCCCCCTGTCCCCAGTCTCTAAAAGGGGGAGTTAGGAGAACTCTCCCCTGTCCCCTGTCTCTTAGGAGAACTATCTCTCCCTGTCCCCAGTCTCACTATCTCTCCCCTGTTCCCAGTCTCTCTCTCTCCCCTGTCCCCAGTCTTAGGAGAACATCTCTCCCCTGTCCCCAGTCTCTATCTCTCCCTGTCCCCAGTCTCTCTATCTCTCCCCTGTCCCCAGTCTCTATCTCTCCCTTGTCCCCAGTCTCTATCTCTCCCATGTTCCCTGCCTCTATCCCCCCTCTAAAAGTCCCCAGTCTCTATCTCTCCCTTGTCCCCAGTCTCTATCTCTCCCATGTTCCCTGTCTTCTATCTCTCCCCTGTCCCCAGTCTCTCTTAGGAGAACATATCTCTCCCATGTTCCCTGTCTCTCTATCTCCCCCCTGTCCCCAGTCTTAGGAGAACATATCTCTCCCATGTTCCCTGTCTCTCTATCTGCCCCTGTCCCCAGTCTCTATCTCTCCCATGTTCCCCTGTCTCTCTATCTCTCCCCTGTCCCCAGTCTCTCTATCTCTCCCTTGTCCCCAGTCTCTATCTTCCATGTTCCCTGTCTCTCTATCTCCCCCTGTCCCCAGTCCTCTATCTCTCCCATGTTCCCTGTCTCTCTATCTCTCCCTGACCCCAGTCTCACTATTGCTCCCCTGTCCCCAGTCTCTATCTCTCCCCTGTCCCCTGTCTCTCTATCTCCCCTCCCCTGTCCCCAGTCTCACTATCTCTCCCCTGTTCCCAGTCTCTAAAAAGGGGGCGTCTATCCCCTGTCCCCAGTCTCTCTATCTCTCCCCTGTCCCCAGTCTCTAAAAGGGGGATCTCTCCCCCTCCCCAGTCTCTCTATCATATCCCCTGTCCCCAGTCTCTCTATCTCTCCCTTGTCCCCAGTCTCTATCTCTCCCATGTTCCCTGTCTCTCTATCTCCCCTGTCCCCAGTCTCTATTCCCCTTTGTCCCCAGTCTCTCTATCTCTCCCATGTTCCCTGAACTATCTCCCCTGTCCCCAGTCTCTCTATCTTCCCATGTTCCCTGTCTCTCTTATCTCTCCCCTGTCCCCAGTCTCTTATCTCGCCCATGTTCCCTGTCTCTAAAAGGGGGGCTTATCTCTCCCCTGTCCCCAGTCTCTATCTCTCCCATGTTCCCTGTCTCTCTATCTCTCCCTTGTCCCCAGTCTCATATCTCTCCCCACCTTGTCCCCAGTCTCTATCTCTCCCCTGTTCCCAGTCTCTCTATCTCTCCCTTGTCCCCAGTATCTCTATCTCTCCCTGTCCCCAGTCCCATCTCTCCCTTGTCCCCAGTCTCTCTATCCTCCCCTGTCCCCAGTCTCTTATCTTTCCCCTGTCCCCAGAACTATCTCTCCCCTGTCCCCAGTTCTTGTATCTTCCCCTGTCCCCAGTTGTTGTATCTCTCCCCTGTTCCCTATCTCCCTGAAGTCTCTATCTGCCCTGTCCCCAGTCCCTCTATCTCTCCCCTGTTCCCTGTCTCTCTATCTCTCTGCTGTTCCCTGTCCCTCTTCACCCCCCTCCCCTGTTCTAGAAGGGGGAGAGGGACTGTCCCAGCTGAGCAGAGAGCAACCACTCCTGTCCTTCCTCCCTCCCTCCCTCCTCATCTCCTCTGCTCCTCCCCCACCCTACTTCTAAAATAAGAGGTAGGGGGGCAGACAACCCCAATCCTCTCCTCCGCCTCTTCTTCCCCTCATCCCCCTTACTACTATTAAAAAGGGGAAGTTGTAGGAGAGAATGTATCACCCCTCTTCTCCCATCTCTCCCCTCTCCCCACCTCTAAAAGGGGGCATTAGGAGAACATATTGCCCCTCTCCCCACCTCTAAAAGGGGGCGTTAGTAGAACATATTGCCCCTCTCCCCACCTCTAAAAGGGGGCGTTAGGAGAACACATTGCCCCTCTCCCCACCTCTAAAAGGGGGCGTTAGGAGAACATATTGCCCTCTCCCCACCTCTAAAAGGGGGAGTTAGAGAACATATTGCCCCCTCTCCCCACCTCTAAAAGGGGGAGTTAGGAGAACATATTGCCCCTCTCCCCACCACTAAAAGGGGGCGTTAGGAGAACATATTGCCCCTCTCCCCACCTCTAAAAGGGGGCGTTAGGAGAACATATTGCCCCTCTCCCCACCTCTAAAAGGGGGCGTTAGGAGAACATATTGCCCCTCTCCCCACCTCTAAAAGGGGTCATTAAGAGAACATATTGCCCCTCTCCCCACCTCTAAAAGGGGGCGTTAGGAGAATATATTGCCCCTCTCCCCACCTCTAAAAGGGGGCATTAGGAGAACATATTGCCCCCCTCCCTACCTCTAAAAGGGGGCGTTAAGAGAACATATTGCCCCCCTCCCTACCTCTAAAAGGGGACGTTAGGAGAACATATTGCCCCTCTCCCCACCTCTAAAAGGGGAGTTAGGAGAACATATTGCCCCTCTCCCCACCTCTAAAAGGGGGAGTTAAGAGAACATATTGCCCCCCTCCCTACCTCTAAAAGGGGGCGTTAGGAGAACATATTGCCCCCCTCCCCACCTCTAAAAGGGGGAGTTAGGAGAACATATTGCCCCTCTC
>NC_088414.1:41615357-41620357 GCF_034236695.1 Oncorhynchus nerka
AGGAGAGGAGAGGAGAGGAGAGGAGAGGAGAGGAGTAGAGCAGGAGAGGAGGAGAGGAGAGGAGAGGAAAGGAGGGGAGTAGAGCAGGAGAGGAGAGGAAAGAGAGAGGGAGGACAGGAATGCCAAATGAGAGAAGAGGAGAAGAGAAGCACTAAACGACACAGGTCACACGCTGATGGTGACAGACATGTGCAAACTCAAGTTTCAAGGATAGCTGCTGGAGAATTGGCAGGGAGAGGTAGGTGCACTAGAAGAAAAAGGAGCGCTCTCTCACACTTTCAACACCTCAACGGATACAGTATCCTCGGGTTGATCAAATCATTGTTCACTGTCGCCTACAGTTTGTTGAGAGTTGCACTTTTCTACAGACAAAAGGTTAGTAACAGGGCCACAAAGGGAAGATCAGCTGTAAACACGCTGAGTCACACACACACACACACACACACACACACACACACACACACACACACACACACACACACACACACACACACACACAAACAACACACACTTTCCTACGACAGGAGGAGAAACTACCACAGACTGCATTATCAAGCAGGGGTGGGAGAAAGGTTGTGATGTCACTGGGAGTAAGGGGGAGGAGCAACAGTGACACCAAGCGACCCTATGAAAAAAAGCAGGAAGGGGGAGGGGGCATGGGTGGAGCTGACAGAGCACACAGAAGCCAGCAACCAATCAGCACACTGTATGTGGAGACACAGGAAACAGAGGCAGAGGCAGGGAGGTTGTCGTGGCAACAGGTTATACCTTATCCAGTACATGGCCGGGTGCTGGTGGAAGTCCAACGACCCAGAGCGCTGCATGGAGAAGCTGTGGTCCAACTGCACAACAGGACAAAGAAACCAGTAACTTTTAAAACCAGTAGGACTTCCAGAGAAACCAGTACCTGTAGGACTTACAGAGAAACCAGTAACGCCTTTAAAACCAGTAGGACTTACAGGGAAACCAGTAACGCCTTTAAAACCAGTAGGACTTACAGAGAAACCAGTACCTGTAGGACTTACAGAGAAACCAGTAACGCCTTTAAAACCAGTAGGACTTACAGAGAAACCAGTAACGCCTTTAAAACCAGTAGGACTTACAGAGAAACCAGTAACGCCTTTAAAACCAGTAGGACTTACAAAGAAACCAGTAACTTTTAAAACCAGTAGGACTTACAGAGAAACCAGTACCTGTAGGACTTACAGAGAAACCAGTAACGCCTTTAAAACCAGTAGGACTTACAGAGAAACCAGTAACGCCTTTAAAACCAGTTGGACTTACAGAGAAACCAGTAATCCCTTTAAAACCAGTAGGACTTACAGCTCAGTACAGTCAGCCTTAGAGCCAAAGACAAAGCCAATACAGTCTAATGCCCAGTAAAAAACAGACTGGAAATAGCTTTGTATGTCTGCATTAGTCTGTTCGGGGCATACCGTGATGACTGACACTCCGGCGGTGGTGGCGTTAGATATAGGGCTGGTGTTGAAGTGTTTATTTATCTTCCCTGCTACTGACAGCTCCTGTTCATTCTCCGACACACCA
This sequence comes from Oncorhynchus nerka, assembly GCF_034236695.1. Lineage (NCBI taxonomy): Eukaryota > Metazoa > Chordata > Actinopteri > Salmoniformes > Salmonidae > Oncorhynchus > Oncorhynchus nerka. Next base: position 41,616,903 of record NC_088414.1, read on the forward strand.
TCATCCTGCAGAGAGAGTGAAGAGAGGAGAGGAGACAAAGGAATGGGAGGAGGAGAAGGAGGAGGAAGAGGAGAGAAGGAATGGGAGGAAGAGGAGGAGGAAAAGGAGAAAAGGAATGTTAGGAGGAGGAAGAGGAGAGAAGGAATGGGAGGAAGAGGAGGAGGAAAAGGAGAAAAGGAATGTTAGGAGGAGGAAGAGGAGAGAAGGAATGGGAGGAAGAGGAGGAGGAAAAGGAGAAAAGGAATGTTAGGAGGAGGAAGAGGAGAGAAGGAATGGGAGGAAGAGGAGGAGGAAAAGGAGAAAAGGAATGTTAGGAGGAGGAGGAGGAAGAGGAGAGAAGGAATGGGAGGAAGAGAAGGAGGAAAAGGAGAGAAGGAATGGGAGGAGGAGGAGAGAAGGAATTGGAGGAGAGAAGAGGGAGGAGGAGATGGGAGGAGGAGACTGACCCAGGAGGAGAGAGAGGAGAGAAAGAATGGGAGGAGGAGGAGGAAAAGGAGAGAAGGAATGGGAGGAGGAGGAGGAGGAGGAGAGAAGGAATGGGAGGAGGAGGAGGAGGAGAGAAGGAATGGGAGGAGGAGGAGGAGGAGGAGGAGAGAATGAGAGGAGGAGGAGGAATGGAGAGGAGGGGAAGAAGGAACGGGAGGAGGAGGAAAGGAGAAGAAAGGAATGTTAGGAGGAGGAGGAGGAAAAGGAGAAAAGGAATGTTAGGAGGAGGAGGAGGAAAAGGAGAAAAGGAATGTTAGGAGGAGGAGGAGGAAGAGGAGAGAAGGAATGGGAGGAAGAGGAGGAGGAAAAGGAGAAAAGGAATGTTAGGAGGAGGAGGAGGACAGGAGAGAAGGAATGAGAGGAGGAGAGGAATGGAGAGGATGAGGAGGAGGAGAGAAGGAATGGGAGGAGTAAGAGAGGAGAGAAGGAATGAGAGGAGGAGAGGAATGGAGAGGAGGGGAGAGAAGGAACGGGAGGAGTAGGAAGAGGAGAGACGGAATGAGAGGAGATGAAAAGTGAAGATCTGGTTTAGCAGGAGAATTCACTTCAAGCTGTATCCTATTTTCAAATAAAAACACCATTGACAGAAATATATGATGTAGAGACAGTATATATGAGAGTCAGTGCAGGTCTGCTGTTCTGTAGATGTAGAAGACAGTATATATGAGAGTCAGTGCAGGTCTACTGTTCTGTAGATGTAGAAGACAGTATATATGAGAGTCGGTGCAGGTCTGCTGTTCTGTAGATGTAGAAGACAATATATATGAGAGTCAGTGCAGGTCTGCTGTTCTGTAGATGTTATATATGAGAGTCAGTGCAGGTCTGCTGTTCTGTAGATGTAGAAGACAGTATATATGAGAGTCAGTGCAGGTCTACTGTTCTGTAGATGTAGAAGACAGTATATATGAGAGTCGGTGCAGGTCTGCTGTTCTGTAGATGTAGAAGACAGTTATATATGCGAGGAGAGTGCAGGTCTACTGTTCTGTAGATGTAGAAGACAGTATATATGAGAGTCAGTGCAGGTCTACTGTTCTGTAGATGTAGAAGACAGTATATATGAGAGTCAGTGCAGGTCTGCTGTTCTGTAGATGTAGAAGACAGTATATATGAGAGTCAGTGCAGGTCTGCTGTTCTGTAGATGTAGAAGACAGTATATATGAGAGTCAGTGCAGGTCTACTGTTCTGTAGATGTAGAAGACAGTATATATGAGAGTCAGTGCAGGTCTACTGTTCTGTAGATGTAGAAGACAGTATATATGAGAGTCAGTGCAGGTCTACTGTTCTGTAGATGTAGAAGACAGTATATATGAGAGTCAGTGCAGGTCTACTGTTCTGTAGATGTAGAAGACAGTATATATGAGAGAAGACACTGAGAACAAAGAGGAAAGTTAGCCTGTGATGTTCTATGTTATTTACTCAGGCAAAACCTAAAGTGTTCACATCTTGGGGTCCCCTGGGCCAGGATGGTGAAACACAGGTACAGTCTGTATAGGAGAGGAGAACTACTCACACTGACCCAGGGTTATAGGAGGAGAGGAGAGGAGAACTACTCACACTGACCCAGGGTTATAGGAGGAGAGGAGAGGAGAACTACTCACACTGACCCAGGGTTATAGGAGGAGAGGAGAACTACTCACACTGACCCAGGGTTATAGGAGGAGAGGAGAACTACTCACACTGACCCAGGGTGATAGGAGGAGAGGAGAGGAGAACTACTCACACTGACCCAGGGTGATAGGAGGAGAGGAGAACTACTCACACTGACCCAGGGTGATAGGAGGAGAGGAGAGGAGAACTACTCACACTGACCCAGGGTTATAGGAGGAGAGGAGAACTACTCACACTGACCCAGGGTTATAGGAGGAGAGGAGAACTACTCACACTGACCCAGGGTTATAGGAGGAGAGGAGAACTACTCACACTGACCCAGGGTTATAGGAGGAGAGGAGAACTACTCACACTGACCCAGGGTGATAGGAGGAGAGGTGAGGAGAACTACTCACACTGACCCAGGGTGATAGGAGGAGAGGAGAGGAGAACTACTCACACTGACCCAGGGTGATAGGAGGAGAGGTGAGGAGAACTACTCACACTGACCCAGGGTTATAGGAGGAGAGGAGAACTACTCACACTGACCCAGGGTTATAGGAGGAGAGGAGAACTACTCACACTGACCCAGGGTTATAGGAGGAGAGGAGAACTACTCACACTGACCCAGGGTTATAGGAGGAGAGGAGAACTACTCACACTGACCCAGGGTGATAGGAGGAGAGGAGAACTACTCACACTGACCCAGGGTGATAGGAGGAGAGGAGAGGAGAACTACTCACACTGACCCAGGGTGATAGGAGGAGAGGAGAGGAGAACTACTCACACTGACCCAGGGTGATAGGAGGAGAGGAGAGGAGAACTACTCACACTGACCCAGGGTGATAGGAGGAGAGGAGAGGAGAACTACTCACACTGACCCAGGGTGATAGGAGGAGAGGAGAGGAGAACTACTCACACTGACCCAGGGTTATAGGAGGAGAGGAGAACTACTCACACTGACCCAGGGTGATAGGAGGAGAGGAGAGGAGAACTACTCACACTGACCCAGGGTGATAGGAGGAGAGGAGAGGAGAACTACTCACACTGACCCAGGGTTATAGGAGAGAGGAGGAGACCCAGGGTTATAGGAGGAGAGGAGAACTACTCACACTGAACCAGGGTTATAGGAGGAGAGGAGAGGAGAACTACTCACACTGACCCAGGGTGATAGGAGGAGAGGAGAGGAGAACTACTCACACTGACCCAGGGTTATAGGAGGAGAGGAGAACTACTCACACTGACCCAGGGTGATAGGAGGAGAGGAGAGGAGAACTACTCACACTGACCCAGGGTGATAGGAGGAGAGGAGAGGAGAACTACTCACACTGACCCAGGGTTATAGGAGGAGAGGAGAACTACTCACACTGACCCAGGGTTAT
>NC_088414.1:41627857-41630357 GCF_034236695.1 Oncorhynchus nerka
CAAAGTCAAGGTATTGGAGTGGCCATCACAAAGCCCTGACCTCAATCCTATAGAAAAATTTGTGGGCAGAACCGAAAAAGCATGTGCGAATAAGGAGGCCTGCAAGCCTGACTCAGTTACACCAGCTCTGTCAGGAGGAATGGCCAAAATTCATCCAACTTATCGTGGGAAGCTAGTGGAAGGCTACCCAAAACGTTTGACCCAAGTTAAACAATTTAAAGGCAATGCTACCAAATACTTATTGAGTGTATGTAAACTTCTGACCCACTTGGAATGTGATGAAAGAAATAAAAGCTGAAATAAATCGTTGTCTCTACTATTTTTCTGACTTTTCACATTCTTAAAATAAAGTGGTGATCCTAACTGACCTAAGACAGGGATTGTTTACTAGGATTAAATGTCAGGGATTGTGATAAACTGAGTTTAAATGTAATTGGCTAAGGTGTATGTAAACTTCTGACTTCAACTATAAGCCTTAAAGGGGCAGTCTTGTATTTTGAGGCAGGCTAGAATAAGCTAAGTTACCAATGGGCAGAGGGTAGGATACATTTCAGAGGGTAGGATAGATTTCAGTGGGCAAGAATATTTCAGAGGGTAGGATACATTTTAAACGGTATGATACATTTCAGAGGGTAGGATACATTTTAAAGGGTAGGATACATTTCAGAGGGTAGGATAGATTTCAGTGGGCAAGATATATTTCAGAGGGTAGGATACATTTTAAAGGGTATGATACATTTCAGAGGGTAGGATACATTTTAAAGGGTAGGATACATTTCAGAAGGTAGGATACATTTTAAAGGGTAGGATACATTTCAGAGGGTATGATACATTTTAAAGGGTAGGATACATTTCAGAGGGTAGGATACATTTCAGAGGGTAGGATACATTTTAAAGGGTAGGATACATTTTAAAGGGTAGGATACATTTTAAAGGGTAGGATACATTTCAGAGGGTAGGATACATTTTAAAGGGTAGGATACATTTTAAAGGGTAGGATACATTTTAAAGGATAGGATACATTTCAGAGGGTAGGATACATTTTAAAGGGTAGGATACATTTTAAAGGGTAGGATACATTTCAGAGGGTAGGATACATTTTAAAGGGTAGGATACATTTTAAAGGGTAGGATACATAGGATACATTTTAAACATTTTAAAGGGTAGGATACATTTTAGAGGATACATTTTAAAGGATAGGATACATTTCAGAGGGTAGGATACATTTAAAGGGTAGGATACATTTTAAAGGGTAGGGTAGGATACATTTTAAAGGGTAGGATACATTTTAAAGGGTAGGATACATTTTAAGGGTAGATTTTAAAGATACATTTTAAAGGGTAGGATACATTTTAAAGGGTAGGATACATTTCAGAGGGTAGGATATATTTTAAAGGGTAGGATACATTTTAAAGGGTAGGATACATTTCAGAGGGTAGGATATATTTTAAAGGGTAGGATACATTTTAAAGGGTAGGATACATTTCAGAGGGTAGGATATATTTTAAAGGGTAGGATACATTTTAAAGGGTAGGATATATTTCAGAGGGTAGGATACATTTTAAAGGGTAGGATATATTTCAGAGGGTAGGATACATTTTAAAGGGTAGGATACATTTTTAAGGGTAGGATACATTTCAGAGGGTAGGATACATTTTAAAGGGTATGATACATTTTAAAGGGTAGGATACATTTCAGAGGGTAGGATACATTTTAAAGGGTAGGATACATTTCAGAGGGTAGGATACATTTTAAAGGGTAGGATACATTTTAAAGGGTATTTTTTAAAGGGTAGGATACATTTCAGAGGGTAGGATACATTTCAGAGGGTAGGATACATTTTAAAGGGTAGGATACATTTTAAAGGGTAGGATACATTTCAGAGGGTAGGATACATTTTAAAGGGTATGATACATTTTAAAGGGTAGGATACATTTCAGAGGGTAGGATACATTTTAAAGGGTAGGATACATTTCAGAGGGTAGGATACATTTTAAAGGGTAGGATACATTTTAAAGGGTAGGATACATTTTAAAGGGTAGGATACATTTCAGAGGGTAGGATACATTTCAGAGGGTAGGATACATTTTAAAGGGTAGGATACATTTTAAAGGGTAGGATACATTTCAGAGGGTAGGATACATTTTAAAGGGTAGGATACATTTTAAAGGGTAGGATACATTTTAAAGGATAGGATACATTTCAGAGGGTAGGATACATTTTAAAGGGTAGGATACATTTTAAAGGGTAGGATACATTTTAAAGGGTAGGATACATTTCAGAGGGTAGGATACATTTCAGAGGGTAGGATACATTTTAAAGGGTAGGATACATTTTAAAGGATAGGATACATTTCAGAGGGTAGGATACATTTTAAAGGGTAGGATACATTTTAAAGGGTAGGATACATTTTAAAGGGTAGGATACATTTCAGAGGGTATGATATATTTTAAAGGGTAGGATACATTTTCAAGGGTAGGATACATTTTAAAGGGTAGGA